>NC_132878.1:10472424-10477424 GCF_030463535.1 Salminus brasiliensis | reverse complement strand
CGCCCGTGATTATGATTTTATAGTTAAACAGTAGTGTAAAACGACTGTACCAAGCATTAAGACAAAATGACTAAATGAATGATGTAATTGCAGCTGAACAGTCCAGCAAACGGCAGCAACAGCTTCAGACTAAACGGCGTAAATAAATCCGGAATTACGCTCCAACAGTAAGTGCAGACTTCTGAGAGCTACCAGGCCACATTTACGCAGTCTGAGCGAGGGGGAATCCCCGGGAGTGATAGCTGAGGCTAAGCGAGGTTAATGACAGAAGGTGGTGTTTTTGTGGTGTGGGAAAAATAAACACTAAATGCTAAAACGACACGTATTTCTCTGCGAACAAGGCGGCGCTCTCGTTTACGCTCTCTGACTCACTCACTGTGGGGCGTCCTGTTGCTAAAACCCCATAATCAAACACAAACGTACCTCCTAAACTGGCCATGAAAGGGAGAGTTGAAGTCATCGTACACACACACACACACACACACACACACACATCTAAAAGGCCACATCAAGGGCCGGCTGTTTTATTGTTGTTTCTTTTCTGAGTGTAAACATGACCGGCGCACACAAACAGACTCCATGACAACACACGCCACATGACCTCCAGCACCAATCAATTACGGAGAAGCTAAACAAGCAGCCAATTAGAACCTAAACTTCCCACATTCTCTTTTTCCAAGTGGCGTCGAAAACAAGCCTGCCGCTATCTTGCGTTTCAGCTCATTTCCCAACGGCGTATCTGTGTAAATGCCTTGTTTTAGGAGGAGGATGAGAAAAATAAGGGATGAGTACAAACAACACGAAGCCACTTGCATCAGATTACCAGCCGAGGCCATGAAGAAGAAAAGCCGCTCTCTGCTTACACCCATAGCCCTCAGTCGAGGGCTCAGACACCAGGAGCCAAAAAACAAACTCCTCAGCTAATACTGCCTGTAGGAAAAGCTCTACGTGGCATCAGACACTTTTCAGGAGGGTTAAGGGGGGTTCCTCGTGCTCTTAGCTAGCTTTTCCTTTTGAGTCTTGGTTCCTCTCACTGTTGGTTCCTCGTGCTCTTAGCTAGCTTTTCCTTTTGAGTCTTGGTTCCTCTCACTGTTGGTTCCTCGTGCTCTTAGCTAGCTTTTCCTTTTGAGTCTTGGTTCCTCTCACTGTTGGTTCCTCGTGCTCTTAGCTAGCTTTTCCTTTTGAGTCTTTGTTCCTCATACTCTTAGTGAGCTTTTCCTTTTGAGTCTTTGTTCCTCATACTCTTAGTGAGCTTTTCCTTTTGAGTCTTGGTTCCTCGTGCTCTTAGCTAGCTTTTCCTTTTGAGTCTTGGTTCCTCTCACTGTTGGTTCCTCGTGCTCTTAGCTAGCTTTTCCTTTTGAGTCTTTGTTCCTCATACTCTTAGTGAGCTTTTCCTTTTGAGTCTTTGTTCCTCATACTCTTAGTGAGCTTTTCCTTTTGAGTCTTGGTTCCTCGTGCTCTTAGCTAGCTTTTCCTTTTGAGTCTTGGTTCCTCATACTCTTAGTGAGCTTTTCCTTTTGAGTCTTGGTTCCTCGTGCTCTTAGCTAGCTTTTCCTTTTGAGTCCTGGTTCCTCTCACTGTTGGTTCCTCGTGCTCTTAGCTAGCTTTTCCTTTTGAGTCTTGGTTCCTCTCACTGTTGGTTCCCCGTGCTCTTAGCTAGCTTTTCCTTTTGAGTCTTGGTTCCTCTCACTGTTGGTTCCTCGTGCTCTTAGCTAGCTTTTCCTTTTGAGTCTTTGTTCCTCATACTCTTAGTGAGCTTTTCCTTTTGAGTCTTTGTTCCTCATACTCTTAGTGAGCTTTTCCTTTTGAGTCTTGGTTCCTCGTGCTCTTAGCTAGCTTTTCCTTTTGAGTCTTGGTTCCTCTCACTGTTGGTTCCTCGTGCTCTTAGCTAGCTTTTCCTTTTGAGTCTTTGTTCCTCATACTCTTAGTGAGCTTTTCCTTTTGAGTCTTTGTTCCTCATACTCTTAGTGAGCTTTTCCTTTTGAGTCTTGGTTCCTCGTGCTCTTAGCTAGCTTTTCCTTTTGAGTCTTGGTTCCTCATACTCTTAGTGAGCTTTTCCTTTTGAGTCTTGGTTCCTCGTGCTCTTAGCTAGCTTTTCCTTTTGAGTCCTGGTTCCTCTCACTGTTGGTTCCTTGTGCTCTTAAGCTAGCTTTTCCTTTTGAGCCTTGGTTCCTCTCACTGTTGGTTCCTCATGCTCTTAGCGAGCTTTTCCTTTTGAGCCTTGGTTCCTCTCACTGTTGGTTCCTCATGCTCTTAGCGAGCTTTTCCTTTTGAGTCTTTGTTCCTCGTGCTCTTAGAGAGCTTTTGCTTTTGAGTCTTGGTTCCTCGTGCTCTTAGCTAGCTTTTCCTTTTGAGTCTTGGTTCCTCGTGCTCTTAGCTAGCTTTTCCTTTTGAGTCTTGGTTCCTCTCACTGTTGGTTCCTCGTGCTCTTAGCTAGCTTTTCCTTTTGAGTCTTGGTTCCTCTCACTGTTGGTTCCTCGTGCTCTTAGCTAGCTTTTCCTTTTGAGTCTTTGTTCCTCATACTCTTAGTGAGCTTTTCCTTTTGAGTCTTTGTTCCTCATACTCTTAGTGAGCTTTTCCTTTTGAGTCTTGGTTCCTCGTGCTCTTAGCTAGCTTTTCCTTTTGAGTCTTGGTTCCTCGTGCTCTTAGCTAGCTTTTCCTTTTGAGTCCTGGTTCCTCTCACTGTTGGTTCCTTGTGCTCTTAGCTAGCTTTTCCTTTTGAGCCTTGGTTCCTCTCACTGTTGGTTCCTCATGCTCTTAGCGAGCTTTTCCTTTTGAGCCTTGGTTCCTCTCACTGTTGGTTCCTCATGCTCTTAGCGAGCTTTTCCTTTTGAGTCTTTGTTCCTCGTGCTCTTAGAGAGCTTTTGCTTTTGAGTCTTGGTTCCTCGTGCTCTTAGCTAGCTTTTCCTTTTGAGTCTTTGTTCCTCATACTCTTAGTGAGCTTTTCCTTTTGAGTCTTGGTTCCTCGTGCTCTTAGAGAGCTTTTCCTTTTGAGTCTTGGTTCCTCATGCTCTTAGATAGCTTTTCCTTTTGAGTCTTGGTTCCTCTCACTGTTGGCTCCTCGTGCTCTTAGATAGCTTTTCCTTTTGAGTCTTGGTTCCTCTCACTGTTGGTTCCTCATGCCCTTAGCTAGCTTTTCCTTTTGAGTCCTGGTTCCTCTCACTGTTGGTTCCTTGTGCTCTTAGCTAGCTTTTCCTTTTGAGCCTTGGTTCCTCTCACTGTTGGTTCCTCATGCTCTTAGCGAGCTTTTCCTTTTGATTCTTGGTTCCTCTCACCGTTGGTTCCTCATGCTCTTAGCAAGCTTTTCCTTTTGAGTCTTGGTTTCTCATACTCATAGTGAGCTTTTCCTTTTGAGTCTTGGTTTCTCATACTCTTAGTGAGCTTTTCCTTTTGAGTCTTGGTTCCTCATGCTCTTAGCTAGCTTTTCCTTTTGAGTCTTGGTTCCTCATGCTCTTAGCTAGCCTTTCCTTTTGAATCTTGGTTCCTCATGCTCTTAGCTAGCTTTTCCTTTTGAGTCTTGATTTCTTTCACTGTTGGCTCCTCGTGCTCTTAGAGAGCTTTTCCTTTTGAGTCTTGGTTCCTCGCGCTCTTAGAGAGCTTTTCCTTTTGAGTCTTGGTTCCTCATACTCTTAGCGAGCTTTTCCTTTTGAGTCTTGGTTCCTCATACTCTTAGCGAGCTTTTCCTTTTGAGTCTTGATTTCTTTCACTGTTGGCTCCTCGTGCTCTTAGAGAGCTTTTCCTTTTGAGTCTTGGTTCCTCTCACTGTTGGTTCCTCGTGCTGTTGGAGAGCTTTTCCTTTTGAGTCTTGGTTGCTCTCACTGTTGGTTCCTTGTGCTCTTAGTGAGCTTTTCCTTTTGAGTCTTTGTTCCTCATACTCTTAGTGAGCTTTTCCTTTTGAGTCTTGGTTCCTCGTGCTCTTAGCTAGCTTTTCCTTTTGAGTCTTTGTTCCTCATGCTCTTAGCTAGCTTTTCCTTTTGAGTCTTGGTTACTCATACTCTTAGTGAGCTTTTCCTTTTGAGTCTTGGTTCCTCATGCTCTTAGAGAGCTTTTCCTTTTGAGTCTTGGTTCCTCTCACTGTTGGCTCCTCGTGCTCTTAGATAGCTTTTCCTTTTGAGTCTTGGTTTCTCATACTCTTAGCGAGCTTTTCCTTTTGAGTCTTGGTTCCTCATACTCTTAGCGAGCTTTTCCTTTTGAGTCTTGATTTCTTTCACTGTTGGCTCCTCGTGCTCTTAGAGAGCTTTTCCTTTTGAGTCTTGGTTTCTCTCACTGTTGGTCCCTCGTGCTGTTGGAGAGCTTTTCCTTTTGAGTCTTGGTTGCTCTCACTGTTGGTTCCTTGTGCTTTTAGCTAGCTTTTCCTTTTAAGCCTTGGTTCCTCTCACTGTTGGTTCCTCATGCTCTTAACGAGCTTTTCCCTTTGAGTCCTGGTTCTTCTCACCGTTGGTTCCTCATGCTCTTAGAGAGCTTTTCCTTTTAAGTCTTGGTTCATTGTATTCTTAGCGAGCTTTTCTTTTTGAGTCTTGGTTCCTCTCACTGTTGGTTCCTCATGCTTTTAGCAAAGCTTTTCCTTTTGAGTCTTGGTTCCTCTCACTGTTGGTTCCTCATGCTTTTAGCAAAGCTTTTCCTTTTGAGTCTTGGTTCCTCTCACTGTTGGTTCCTCATGCTCTTAGAGAGCTTTTCTTTTGAGTCTTTCAGTGGGATCAAACGGACGACCTTTCTGCCATAAGGCTGCATCTCTAACCCTGTAAGCCACAACTCTCCAAAAAGTGGTTCTCCTAGGCCAGATGTCTTCAAATCTGGACCTTGCATCAGCTTTCAGTTCTGAACTAATCCTTGATCTTTGGTTAGTGTGACACTATGGAGCCAATCAGCTACATTCACTGTCCCTTAACATCCAGCAAGAACAAAATCCAGGACTGGAAACTGGATTCAAGGTCCAGATTTAAAGGTGGGTTCTAGGGAGTTTTTAAAAGAACCCTTTGAAGCACCTTTATGTTTAGTAG
>NC_132878.1:10269924-10467424 GCF_030463535.1 Salminus brasiliensis | reverse complement strand
GTGACCGTCAGGAGTGTAAAAGCTAATGCTAGCTGTACAGGAGAGGAGACACTGACCGTCAGGAGTGTAAAAGCTAATGCTAGCTGTACAGGAGAGGAGACAGTGACCGTCAGGAGCGTAAAAGCTAATGCTAGCTGTACAGGAGAGGAGACAGTGACCGTCAGGAGCGTAAAAGCTAATGCTAGCTGCACAGGAGAGGAGACAGTGACCGTCAGGAGCGTTAAAGCTAATGCTAGCTGTACAGGAGAGGAGACAGTGACCGTCAGGAGTGTAAAAGCTAATGCTAGCTGCACACTGGAGAGGAGACAGTGACCGTCAGGAGTGTAAAAGCTAATGCTAGCTGTACACTGGAGAGGAGACAGTGACCGTCAGGAGCGTAAAAGCTAATGCTAGCTGTACAGGAGAGGAGACAGTGACCGTCAGGAGTGTAAAAGCTAATGCTAGCTGCACACTGGAGAGGAGACAGTGACCGTCAGGAGTGTAAAAGCTAATGCTAGCTGTACAGGAGAGGAGACACTGACCGTCAGGAGTGTAAAAGCTAATGCTAGCTGTACAGGAGAGGAGACAGTGACCGTCAGGAGCGTAAAAGCTAATGCTAGCTGTACAGGAGAGGAGACAGTGACCGTCAGGAGCGTAAAAGCTAATGCTAGCTGCACAGGAGAGGAGACAGTGACCGTCAGGAGCGTTAAAGCTAATGCTAGCTGTACAGGAGAGGAGACAGTGACCGTCAGGAGTGTAAAAGCTAATGCTAGCTGTACAGGAGAGGAGACAGTCACCGTCAGGAGTGTAAAAGCTAATGCTAGCTGTACAGGAGAGGAGACAGTGACCGTCAGGAGTGTAAAAGCTAATGCTAGCTGTACAGGAGAGGAGACAGTGACCGTCAGGAGTGTAAAAGCTAATGCTAGCTGCACAGGAGAGGAGACAGTGACCGTCAGGAGCGTTAAAGCTAATGCTAGCTGTACAGGAGAGGAGACAGTGACCGTCAGGAGCGTAAAAGCTAATGCTAGCTGCACAGGAGAGGAGACAGTGACCGTCAGGAGCGTTAAAGCTAATGCTAGCTGTACAGGAGAGGAGACAGTGACCGTCAGGAGTGTAAAAGCTAATGCTAGCTGCACACTGGAGAGGAGACAGTGACCGTCAGGAGTGTAAAAGCTAATGCTAGCTGTACACTGGAGAGGAGACAGTGACCGTCAGGAGCGTAAAAGCTAATGCTAGCTGTACAGGAGAGGAGACAGTGACCGTCAGGAGCGTAAAAGCTAATGCTAGCTGCACACTGGAGAGGAGACAGTGACCGTCAGGAGTGTAAAAGCTAATGCTAGCTGTACAGGAGAGGAGACAGTGACCGTCAGGAGTGTAAAAGCTAATGCTAGCTGCACAGGAGAGGAGACAGTGACCGTCAGGAGCGTAAAAGCTAATGCTAGCTGTACAGGAGAGGAGACAGTGACCGTCAGGAGTGTAAAAGCTAATGCTAGCTGTACAGGAGAGGAGACAGTGACCGTCAGGAGCGTAAAAGCTAATGCTAGCTGCACAGGAGAGGAGACAGTGACCGTCAGGAGTGTAAAAGCTAATGCTAGCTGTACAGGAGAGGAGACAGTGACCGTCAGGAATGTAAAAGCTAATGCTAGCTGTACACTGGAGAGGAGACAGTGACCGTCAGGAGTGTAAAAGCTAATGCTAGCTGTACAGGAGAGGAGACAGTGACCGTCAGGAGTGTAAAAGCTAATGCTAGCTGTACAGGAGAGGAGACAGTGACCGTCAGGAGTGTAAAAGCTAATGCTAGCTGTACAGGAGAGGAGACAGTGACCGTCAGGAGTGTAAAAGCTAATGCTAGCTGTACAGGAGAGGAGACAGTGACCGTCAGGAGTGTAAAAGCTAATGCTAGCTGTACAGGAGAGGAGACACTGACCGTCAGGAGTGTAAAAGCTAATGCTAGCTGTACAGGAGAGGAGACAGTGACCGTCAGGAGTGTAAAAGCTAATGCTAGCTGTACAGGAGAGGAGACAGTGACCGTCAGGAGTGTAAAAGCTAATGCTAGCTGTACAGGAGAGGAGACAGTGACCGTCAGGAGTGTAAAAGCTAATGCTAGCTGTACAGGAGAGGAGACAGTGACCGTCAGGAGCGTAAAAGCTAATGCTAGCTGTACAGGAGAGGAGACAGTGACCGTCAGGAGTGTAAAAGCTAATGCTAGCTGTACAGGAGAGGAGACACTGACCGTCAGGAGTGTAAAA
Organism: Salminus brasiliensis; assembly: GCF_030463535.1. Taxonomy (NCBI): domain Eukaryota; kingdom Metazoa; phylum Chordata; class Actinopteri; order Characiformes; family Bryconidae; genus Salminus; species Salminus brasiliensis. Next base: position 10,465,196 of record NC_132878.1, on the reverse strand, counting down.
GCTAATGCTAGCTGTACAGGAGAGGAGACAGTGACCGTCAGGAGCGTAAAAGCTAATGCTAGCTGTACAGGAGAGGAGACAGTGACCGTCAGGAGTGTAAAAGCTAATGCTAGCTGTACAGGAGAGGAGACAGTGACCGTCAGGAGTGTAAAAGCTAATGCTAGCTGTACAGGAGAGGAGACAGTGACCGTCAGGAGTGTAAAAGCTAATGCTAGCTGTACAGGAGAGGAGACAGTGACCGTCAGGAGTGTAAAAGCTAATGCTAGCTGTACAGGAGAGGAGACAGTGACCGTCAGGAGTGTAAAAGCTAATGCTAGCTGTACAGGAGAGGAGACAGTGACCGTCAGGAGCGTAAAAGCTAATGCTAGCTGTACAGGAGAGGAGACAGTGACCGTCAGGAGTGTAAAAGCTAATGCTAGCTGTACAGGAGAGGAGACAGTGACCGTCAGGAGTGTAAAAGCTAATGCTAGCTGTACAGGAGAGGAGACAGTGACCGTCAGGAGTGTAAAAGCTAATGCTAGTGCCCTATACAGGGAAAAAGGCATAGTTTGAGACAAGGCAGTTTTTCTACCAGAAACATGGCTCTTAATGTATGTATGTGTGTGTGTGTGTGTGTGTGTGTGTGTGTGTGCGTCTATGCTTGTTCCCACGCAGGCCACCGAGGGCATTGCAGTGTGTTTCTCACCTGGGTCTGTCTCATTGCCTCCGACAGACTGCTTAAGTGATCTGTAGATTAAGGGATCCAGGCAGCTCCACCCATTAAACGCCAGCAAAACACTCATTACACACAATTACCAAAGCCTTTAAAAGCCCTGCCTCTACACACCACGGACGCCTCACACAGCTAATCTACACACACAGCCATATGTACGCTACAGGACATCCACAGATACACTATTGAGATAATGAACACACGCAGGGACGCACAGAGCTTGTCAGGGGCAGGTGCTCGAAGGAAAAATGACCACCTAGGGCCTAGTGCACACTCAAGGACTTCCGTAGTGCACTAACTACTTTTAGCGCACACAGCGCTACAGGTTAGCTCCCAGTCAAACAAATACCTGAAAAGTCTGACCAAGATGTTGAACAATCACCTCACCAACTCATCTCAAAAGTACTGGATGGAGCACCATCCATCATTCCAGAGAACACAGCTCCACTGCTCCACTGCTCAATGCTGTTGGGCTTTACACCCCTCTAGCCCACGCCTGGCCTTAGACATGGTGCCATAAAGTTTACTGATGTTTAAAAATGTTTATTTATCTGTTTCAGAGAGTCCTATTCTATTGGCAGTTCTTCTCTACAGGGATTAGACAAGCTGTGTGTGTGTTCATTTGCACATCTGTGTCAGCAATGGGTGCAACTTATTACCTGGAAAGTAGCAGAGGCATTTATTAGAAGGGGTGTCCACAAACATTTGGACATTTGGATGCAGTCAGTGAGGGTAAACCTACTGTTTCTTAAAACTGCAAAATATGGGTAGATACAAGATCTGTGTACCTAATAAAACAGAACGTTTGATCAACTAGGAGAAAAGGGCAGACGTCCTTTTAACACACACACACACACACACACACACACACACACACACACACACACACACAGCTGCAGAAACATTGGATGCACACCAATTACAAGAAGGCTTCCATTTTCACGGGTGGGTGCCACCTCGCGAGAACCAGTAGACGAGGCGCCAGCAGACACAGAGAGAGAGAGAAAGTGGAAAGAAGGAAGAACAGAGAGAGAGAGAGAGAGAGAGAGAGAGAGAGGTGTAGAGATCCAGAGGAGGGAGAATGAGAGAGGCAGAGAGTCAAAAAGGGTGAGGGAGGGGGATACGAGAAAAAGAGATAGAGATGGAATTAATTATAGAAGGGAGAGAGAAAGAGAAAGAGTATCAGAGAGAGAGAGAGGGTCATATACTGAGAGAGAGAGAGAGAGAGAGAAAGAGAGAGAGAGAGAGGGTCATATACTGAGAGAGAGAGAGAGAGAGAAAGAGAGAGAGAGAGAGGGTCATATACTGAGAGAGAGAGAAAGAGAGAGAGTATCAGAGAGAGAGAGAGGGTCATATACTGAGAGAGAGAGAGAGAGAGAGAGAGAGGGTCATATACTGAGAGAGAGAGAGAGAGAAAGAGAGAGAGTATCAGAGAGAGAGAGAGGGTCATATACTGAGAGAGAGAGAGAGAGAGAGAGAGAGAGGGTCATATACTGAGAGAGAGAGAGAGAGAAAGAGAGAGAGTATCAGAGAGAGAGAGAGGGTCATATACTGAGAGAGAGAGAGAGAGAGAGAGAGAGAGAAAGAGAGAGAGAGAGAGGGTCATATACTGAGAGAGAGAGAAAGAGAGAGAGAGAGAGAGAGAGGATCATATACTGAGAGAGAGAGAAAGAGAGAGAGAGAGAGAGAGAGAGAGAGAGGATCATATACTGAGAGAGAGAGAGAAAGAGAGAGAGAGAGAGAGGATCATATACTGAGAGAGAGAGAGAGATGGAATTAATTATAGAAGGGAGAGAGAAAGAGAAAGAGTATCAGAGAGAGAGAGAGGGTCATATACTGAGAGAGAGAGAGAGAGAGAGAGAAATGGGGTGTTATATACTGAGAGTAGAGAGAGAAAGAAAGACCGTAAGAAGGATCTTATATATTGAGAGAGTGAGAGAGAAAGGAAGGGCGAGAAAAAGCAAGATGAAGAGTGGGAGACATTGAGAGAGAATCAGATACAGAGCGGAGAGAGAGGGGCAGAAAGAGAGGTGTAGAGATCCAGAACAGGGAGGACGAGAGAGGGAGAGAGACAGAAAGAGAGAGAGATGGAATTAATAATAGGAGGGAGAGAGAGTGTGTGAAAGAGGGAGAGAGAGAGGGAGAGAGAGAGAGAGCAAAAAAAAAAACAACAGAGGGAAAGAGAAGGGGGGGCTCATTCGGCCTCGTTCTCTGAGCTCCATCAGGAAAGGAAACGGGGAAGTCATCGGATTATAAAAGGGAAAGGCCGCGAGAGAGAGCCTGCGTGCGAGTGCGCTCAGCTCGTTTCCACATCGCTCCCCTTTAAAGTGTATTTTTGACATAATTACAGAAGAGCGCAAAAGCGTCTTGAGTCATCCTCGAGACCTACGCTACACACACACACACAAACACGCACACACATACACACACACACTCGCCCCATCGTTGCACCACAAGGGCCACAGTTTTGCGCCGCTGTCAACTGAACCACTCTCTCTCTCTCTTCTCTTTTTCTGCTTGTTTGTTCTCTCTTCCCTCCTGTTTTTCTCCCCTCGAGCGACTGGCCCACAGACGACAAAAGAAGCAGCAAAACAGGTCTGGCCTTCCAAATTACGGCGTGCGCTTTATATATATACGGCTGTCGGAGATTTGGGCCCAGATCCTCCAGAGACGGGCTGGTTTATCTTGTGGGACAATAGCAGCCCTGTGGAACCCCCTCTCAGAAAAACAGCCCGGCGTCCCGCTGATAAAAGGCTCGCTATAAACCTCGGACGCCCCACCGCTGGACCCGTTTTGGAAGCGAGAGTGATGAAATGTGCCTTTTTTTCTCTTTCGAAGATGAGATTCCTTGCAGACGGAGACGCAGGCCACGTGTTTCGGAGCGCCGTTTTATTGGCAGTTGCTGCAGCGTCCAGATTGGAAATCATTATCCTGCTTCATAACATACGCAGAAGAGAGAGAGAGAGAGAGAGAGAGAGAGATGACTGCTGTTGACATCTCTTTCTGTGACTCTCCACCAGACAATATTGCAAAACCAGTCCAGGGAGACTTTCAAGGGACTCCTTAACGTATTTCCTGCAGGCATATCTATTTCAGGCTCCTCTTCTTCTTCTTCTTCAAAGGCCTCCTCATCCTCTCCTCTTTCCACCATTTCTGACCCTCTGTAGCCCACTTGTAGCGAGATGTATCAAAAACAGCCGTAATTCATTTTTACACGGCAGGTTTTCCAACCTCTCTTTATCTCCTAGTAGTAAACTGTTACTGCTACCGCGCTCTGAAGTCTGAAATATGTAAATGACCTCTGTTCTGATTGGCAACCACCTGGGATACCAGCGCACCCACCTGGTAACACCTTAATAACCACCTAGTAACATCCTACCAGCCATCTGGAACACAATAGAAGCCACTTTTATTCACTTTCATTTACAATTATTAACCACTAGGACACCATAACAACCACATAGCAACACCCTGGCAACCACTTCTATTTTGTGCGGCCCACTTATATCATGAGGATACAAGTACACCAGCAACACCCAACCAACCACAAGACAGATCATCATATCCACCTAGCAGCACCCTAGCTGACACCTGGAATCATTTGAACCACCTAAAAACCACTACGGATACCACAGCAACCATGTAACAGCAATATAGTTCCACTGTGACCAACTAGCAACCTCCAAGAATCCAAATAGAACACCACTGCGATCACCTAGCAATCCCAACTATCCAAATACAACAACACCTGCGGCAACCAAGCAACCCCCAAGAATCCAAATAGAACACCACTGTGATCACCTGGCAACCCACAAGAATCAAAATAGAACACCACTGCGATCACCTGGCAACCCCCTAGCATCCAAAAAGAACACCACTGCGACCACCTGGCAACCCCCTAGCATCCAAGAAGAACACCACTGCGACCACCTGGCAACCCCCTAGCATCCAAAAAAAAAAACACTGCGACCACCTGGCAACCCTCTAGCATCCAAAAAGAACATCACTGCGACCACCTGGCAACCCTCTAGCATCCAAAAAGAACACCACTGCGACCACCTGGCAACCCTCTAGCATCCAAAAAGAACACCACTGCGACCACCTGGCAACCCTCTAGCATCCAAAAAGAACACCACTGCGACCACCTGGCAACCCTCTAGCATCCAAAAAGAACATCACTGCGGCCAGCTAGTAACCACCTGTTTCCACCACTGCAACAAACAGAAAACCACCTAACAATCACAGTATATCTAACAGGAACCACCTGGAACACCACAGCAACCACCTAGGAACAAAGAAGACCAAATTAAACGTCCATAATAGTCACTGACGTCAGTGCCTCCTTTGGTCGTGTGCTCTTAAACGCCGGTCTCTTGGAGCCTTTGGGAAATCATTACAGGATATTTGATTCAATGAACCTCAGCCCCTGGACGTTTCAGAGGTCCTCATTTTTCTGCAGATTGCTTCTGCAGACCTCTCGAGGTTGTTCGGAGATCGGAGCTTCCTGGAACTATGCGTCTAGCAGCCTCCTTTCCAGACGTCTTGAGCTCCACGATGACATCTGGCTTCAATGCGGCGAGCTCTCGAAGCCAGGAGAACATCTGAGTGACAGCAGTGGGAGCCAAGCATCTGTGACACCTCAAGGGTATTATAGTATATAAGGCTTATACTGGGAACACTGTCACACTGCAATACGTTATACAAATAAACTGTGACACATACTATGATAAATATGATATTACAAAAACAACCCCACTGCAATTAGGGATGTCCCGGTCCCGGCGCGTTCCGAATGGGAATGGCTGTTCTAGGATTGAGCTAGTCCTGGTCGGTGCGTTCTTGTTCTTTGTGTTCTTCTTATTCCACTGTCGTAGAGGTGACGCAAAAGAGCGCTGATTACACCCTGCAGCAGCCCCGTCCACACATGCACTGTTATTTGGGAATTCAGCAGTAATTAAACATGAAGGGGGTTCAGTGTGAACACAAGCCAGAGACAAAATCCCACCAAAGCTGATGGGGCAGGGACGCAGTTTTCCAAAAGCATCTTAGTGTCTGGATCATCTTAACTTGTAGAGGCAGTGTGTAGTGTGATGCTCGCTTAACCATTTAAGAATCCTCTTTATAATAAGATGCTTTGGGGAAACCCAGCCTCGATTGGGCTGGGAGCAAAAAAAGCATTGGGACACCCCTAATTGCTATCATGTTGGTCTTTCGTGATATCTGATCACTCAAAAAAAGTCCAAAACCAAACCGATCCTACAATTTTCTCATTTTTTAAATTCTTTATAGCGTTAAGTAAGTTTCAAATGACCTGGATTTCAGCATTGACTGCTAATAAAATGTGGTCTGATTTTTATCCAAGTCTTAATCCAGTGTTTCTCAACCCTGCACATTTGAGTGCTTTGCCTGCTCCAAGCACACCTGATTCAACTGATCAGCTCTTTAACAAGTCCTTTCAGATTTGCAGGGGGAGTGTTAAAGCAGGGGGTCCACTAAAATGTGCAGGGCAGGATGCCTCCAGGTCCTGGGTTAAGAGACACTAATCTAAGTCACAACTATAAACAAACACAATCTAAATATCGAATGTCTCTTACTGATCACGATGAGTAAACATTCACAGTGCAGGCTAGAAAAAGTAAGTGAACTCTGTGTTATTGACTTTTACAAGAGCTGGTGACAGATGTTTAAATAAGGAGACGAGATGGGAAGTGTATGTTTCACAGGTACTTTGCCCATTGAGTGAAGGCAGACAAAACCTGGTTTCTGACCAATCTGTTCTTCTCAAGAAAGATCAGGTTAGTGTAAACCATGCCTCAACGTTCAGAAGACGTCTGAAATGGCTGAAAAAAAGCCACAGAAGCACTACTAAAGACCTGGGTGTGCATCAAAGCTCGGTTTAACAAATTGAGACATTTGACATCTGTTGCTACTCTACTTACAAGTTCTATTAGCAGAGAATAGCCTCACCAGTTTGTCCAGTCACCTGTAGTTACCGAGTTATATGCCTTGGGGTGTTAAGGGGTTAAAAGTATACATGGAAAATGTCAGATATAGGCCCCCTACGTCCTCTGGCGCCAGGGGTAAACAGCAGATCCTTTAAGTCCTGTAAGTTGTGAGGTGGGGCCTCCAAGGAGAGCATCAATGAGCCTTAGGTGCCCATGACCTTTTACCGGTTCACTGGTGGCCCTTCCTTCGACCACTTTTGGTAGGTACTGACCTCTGCATAATCGGAACCCCCCTACAAGACACAAGACCTGCCTGATGTTTTGGAGATGTTCCGATCCAGTCGTCCAGCCATCACAATTTGTTTCTTGTCAAAGTGTCTCAGATTCTTATGCTCGTCCATTTCTCCTGCTTTTCACACCAACATCATCCTCCAAGAACTGATCACTGTTCACTCGCTGCCTAATGTTTCCACTCATGCCACTGTGGATGAAGATAATCAGTGTTTTTCACTTTACCAGTCAGTGGTACTAATGTTATGCTTGATAGCTGTGTATATAAATGTCTATAATAGTATACATATTTTTGGAAATTTGCCAAAATCTTCTTTGTTAATGCTGTGATGCTCTTCTTATAGTTATGTCAATAAAACTGCTCTGAATCTAGATCCTTGACTGAGAGGAAGAGAGAGACTTAGAGACAGTGGGAGAGAAAGAGAGGGCGAAAGAGAGAGAGCCAGAGGGCTGGAGGCAGAGAGCAGGGAGCCATCATGGTTAGACCTTTGACCTGTTCTTAGGGGCAGTGTGACCTGTAGGGGCTAATGGAAGGTCAGGAGTGTGTCCTTCTGTAAGTGTCAGTCACTAATGCTGTATTATTCCCTTCACTTCCTGCTAACACACTCGTCAAGCCCTCAGGCCTCGAGGAGGGGAGCCTGAAAGGCGGACAGAGCCTGTGTGTGTGTGTATGTGTGTGTGTGTGTGTCTGTTTCATGAACTGTAGAAACCTTCAGACCAAAGAATAACAAGCACTGACGGACTGATTGTCCTGAAGGGATGAGTGCTGTCTTACCAGTTGAGTATTTTCAATAGTCTCCTGTAGTTAAATACTGCAGGAGTCAGGTATCAAGGACATCCATCCACCTTCTTTATCCACTGTGATCTTTGGCCTTATCAGAAAGTAACTATTCTATATTTATTTTTGTATTTTTTTTCCCCAATTTTTCTCCCCAACTTTAGATTTCCCAAATTCCCCATCCATTACTTTGTACCGGAGACATTTACAGAGGCTTTGCATGGTGTCTGTTTACGAATAAAGCCCCGCCTTTCAACAAACTCAACCAATCAGCTTGCTGGTTTCGCTGCAAACAGAGTAAAGATGGCGGACTTGCCCATAGAGACTTTCTTAGTACTCCTCCGACACATGCGCGACCAGCCGGTGCCTCTTCTCGACCTGCCGTCGATGCAACATTGCCAGGGGCAAGCACTGAGTACCCAGCTCTGATGCATCGGCTAGTGTTGACACCCTTGCCAGCCAGCGTCACACTGAAGTAATGCAGCGAGAGAGGGAGCCATCTATCCCCCAGAGAGAGCAAGGCTGCTTTAGCTGCTTATGGCATGACCAGGCACTCGAACCAGCCATCCTTGGGTCACAGTGGCAGGGCCTTGTTCCACAGGACCACTCGGATGTCCCTCTTATTAGAAAAGAATAAACCAAATGTAGGCCGTTATGAGACAAGCTATGTATGATATCCACACACACACACTCACACAGCTAATGGTGTATATGCATCAGCCATAACATTAGAACCACTGACAGGTGAAGTGAAATACACTGATTGCCTGGTTGCAATGGCACCTGCCAGGAGGTGGGATATACATATTGGGCAGCAGGTGAACAGTGCGTTTGAATGTGTCCAAAGCATAGGCCCCGCCCCCTGCCTTTCCACTTTACTCTGATAGGCTGTAGTCAGATCCCTAGTCTTGATCACAGTAATAGTGGTGTCTATGATTCCTAACTACAAACAGTGTATGAAGCTCCAGACCTCAGTGGGGGGGTGTAGCATGGCGGGTAACATCACCGCACTCCCTGAGGCAGGCTAGGGTCCAATTCTCTCAGCTGAGTGAACAGACTACTCTTCCCCAATGATAGCCCTTGGGCAAGACTTCTCCTACCTGTGCACATGATTTCAAGGTAAGTTGCTCTGGATAAGAGCATTAGATGAATAAATGCCATAAATGGGAATGAAATACCAGCTCAGTGATAGTTCTTTCTAGCATTGAGTCTAACAGAAACACCACGCCATCATCAGCTACTCCACCTCCGGATGTGTTCTGAGTGAACGGACAGTCTAGCCTCGGTTCCTCAGTTCCTTTCATCTCTGGACACTGTAAGAGCCCAGCCCTAAGTGAAGGACGAGATGGATGAGGACGCAGATCAAGGGTCAAACTGCGACGGAAAAAACACCCATTCCGACAAACAGGGCTGTCTTTTTTCTTTTTTTATTTTAAGGAAAGGTGGAGGTCAAGACAAAAGGACACGCTTAGTCCCAAGACATGGTAGTACACAACCTCTACCCGCTTCACACACACACACACACCTGCAAGAGGGGAGAGAGAAAGATGGAGGTCGAGAGATGGAGCTTATAATCAGCCTGTTCAGTTTGGTTTCATGGCCAGCTGCAGTTAATACCCACCCAAATGACAGCGTTGGCAGAGAAATGGCGAGTATTTGGGGAAAACACTGCGTTCTTTCGTCTCTCTCTCTCTCTCTCTCTCTCTCTCTCTCACACACACACACACACACTCTCGCCAGTACTGCTGCAATGTGGGTGGGCTTTGAAATCCCATTCAGCTTTATTACACACACTCATCCTCTTTCTCGTCAGGTGCAGAATGCTCTCACAATCTCTCGCCCGATCAAATACTGTGTGTCGGGGTGGGCGATATGATATGCCGTTGTTATTGTATTCATAACATGCTGTTCTGAGGTTGTCATGCATATAAAAACACTAAATTCAGAGCAGCTAAACTAAAGACCACCAATGCTGCCGAAAATGCCTTGCTATTAATTTAGGGCAAAGCTTTCATTTATACTGAGGGATGTCCTGATCAAGGTTTTTTACCCCCTGTTCCGATCCGAGTCCCTTAATGCTGACTTTCGGCCGATACTGATCCAATTAGATTCGATCTTTGTGTTTCTATACAGAACTGGTAAGGTAAGCTTAGGTAAGATGTGCTAATACACAATGATAAATACCAGTAAAACCACAATATTTAGTATTGGTTTCTGTAATCAGACTAAATTCTGAACTCATTTACTTTGTTTTGAGCAACTTTTTAAACAACTGTTTTAAACTCTACAGTGTTTAATATCTTACAGTCCAGTCTGACTGACCCACCTGACCATTCAGCTCCCAGTTTCTTTACAACTCTGCAGTCTGATCACTTAGTTTGTGTGCATTAGCATCAGCCTCCTCCTCGGTTCTGAATGTGCCGTTCAGAGCAGATAAAAAAACAAAGAAAGGAGTGTGGTTCTCCCGCTGGTAGAACAGAACATTTCCACCCTAGTCTGGTGGAATTCAATGCTCTATTTAAGGTGGAATGGAGAGTTAGCATTGGAAGACAACTTTAGCTTTAGTTTTGGCAGCTAACTGGTAACGTTGCCATACTTATCAGTTCAAATAAAGCTTGGTTTGGTTTTGCTCACTGAAATAATGGCACATAATAGTACTCAAAAAAGTGAGAGGTTCTTCTGCAGCAGCTAAAGCAAACCTGCACTCTGCTAAAGCAAACCTAAGGATCGGATGTGGATCAGAACCTTAAAAGATGATCCAAGACCCAATCCATTAAAAATACATGGATCAGCCCCTGGTCCCAACTAACTGGATTGGGAACTAACATTCCTAATTATAATTGATATTATCAGCACACCAGATTTGAGTTACAAAAGCCTGTGATGAGAAGACCAGATGCACCCAAGGGTCATCTAAACAAGAACTGTGATAGCTTCAGTATATTTACAGGCAAATTGCTGCTGCCAATCAGAATGAATTCAATACTGATAGTAGATCCCCACTGTTTCTACACACACCCAGCTCAACAATCTGATAAACATCTCCATTCCATCAATATTCCATCTCTGGGACCTGGGACATGCCTCCGAGCTCCATCACCAGTCTCACTGATGAGGAACTATTTGGACAGGGTCTTCTCTTTCTTGGCTTGAATTCATGACCAGCTAAAAAAAGGAAGTCCAAACCAGAAATGAAAGGAAGGGGTGACTTCCTATTACTGTAGCTGTTGAGCTTGACTCTAAAAACAGTAAGGACATGGGCCCGGTGAGAAAGTAACCTCTTCACCTATTAAACACCCAAAACCTGCTGACGGGTTCAGTGCAGTTACTGAATAATAAGCCTGAGGATGTAATAAGCATGGAAATACCTTTTCACATCTTCAGTCTCATTGCTACTGACCTTAGATACTCATTTCATAATAGATTCCTGAATAATTTATAGTAGATCCAAAAGAAATTGAACAAGACACTGAATGTTAATACTGCAAACTCAATCATTCATACACAGAATACTAGGATAACTTATTAGATACAGAATAATTCACAGTGGAAACGGAATAAATCATACTAGATGTTGAATAATGGGTAGTGGATACTGAATAATTCATAGTGGAAACTCAAAACTTATCATAACCTCACTCATACTAGTTACTGAATAATTCATAGTGCATAATCAATGATTCATACTACATACTGAAACACCCACAGTGGACATGACATATAAACTGTACTAGACATTACATAATTCATACTTCATTCTTAATACTAGATACTGAGTAACCCATAGTGGGCACTGAATAATACATACTAGATTCTGAATAAATCATAGTACATAATAAATCATTCATATTAGATGCAGAACTATTCATATTCACTATAAACTGATTCATACTAGACCCAGAATCATTTACATTCGACGCAGATAGAAGATACTAATACTAGTTAAATCATATTAGTTACATATGCGGTGTGCAAATATCTCACTATTTGATTCAGCTCACTTTTGACTCTTAAAAGGATTCGATAATTCAATGGATCTTACATTTCTCCACAACTCATTATTTTGGAAACACTGATGCTGATGTATATGCATCTATATTAATAGGGAAATTTGGATTACAATCACCAATAGTTTTTAAACACTGAATGGAGAAATACACTCATCAGAGTATTAGACAGCCCAGGATTGCCCACCCATTCTGCTTTACTGGAGTCCAAAACATGCATCATCTAATGTAAAATGAGGTTATCAGGTTGGTTGGTGTGGCGCAACAGATAACACCACTACCTGCCACTGAGCTACCACACCATGTGGGAGACTGGGGTTCGATTCCCAGTCTGGGTGACTATGCTGCGCTACACCAATAATAGTCCTTGGGCAAGACTCCTAACGCTACATTGGCCCACCTCTGTAATACAAGTAACCTTGTAAGTCGCTCTGGATAAGAGCGTCTGCTAAATACCATAAATGTAAATGTAAATGTTATCAGTCAATCCTAAGCCATTACTTTAAGCATTTATCTGCTGATATTAATGTGACTTCTATATCACTGTGCAAGCCTTAATATTAATAACTGCATAATAAGCCTGTGGTATAAAAGATTTGGACAAAAAGCTTCCTCAGTGAGAACTGCCCGTGTTGGTGCCAGGATGCTGCTCTAAACCTGCAATCAGGGGTTTAGAAAAAGGGCCAGTTTACGGTTACAGCCTTAAACCCGCCGATTCTTCAAGATAACATCTTCTGGGCGCTTCATATGCCAAGTGAATTGTCATATCACGCCGAGAGCCAAAAATAATAGGGCTTCTATTCTGACTCCAGCATTTTCCAAACGCTTTAAACAAGCCAAAGAACAAAAGAAAGGAGGGGTGGAGGAGAAGAAGGGATACTGTACTCTCGCATGTTCCCCTCGGAAACAAAAAGAGAGAGAGGAGCCCATCACAATAGACAGCTTTGATGCCTCGAAGTCGGGTTCAGCGGCTAAATCTGCCGCCTTGCAGCCGGGTTGGGTCGGTTGAGCAAGAGAGGGATATTCAGCAGATTACAGTCAATACATATGAGTCACAAACGCTTAAAAGCATGCCTAGTCAGGTCTGCACCGGTGTCTGTAATACGGACAGTTCAAAAGTGCAGCTTCATCGGGGCAATTCCCACACTGTAGAACTGTAAACGGCATTCTCCACTGAAAATTCAACACCACTGACAATTCTGTCCTGATACAGGCTTCATCTTCTCAGGGAAAGGTGGAAGTACAGTAGCAGTTATCCACAAGCAGCTGAAGAGGCAAGTTTGATTTTTTGGGGGTTTTTCTGAAATCAACACAGTGAAAATGATCATACATGATCCTACATATACATACATCCACTTAGATGAATGATTCAGTGATGCTGAAAGTTCCAGAAGTGTCCTTGAACTTGCCAAGGCAGCCCAACTTCCTGTTAGTGATCATGATGGACTACTGCTGGTAAGCTTCTCTGTGCCATCATAAAAAAGGGGGGTTTGTTTAATAGCCCTCCTTAGTTGGATCAACGCATAGTACAATGGGAAAGTCCAAGAAGTTCAGCACTGGTGTGAGAGGGTTGTTGTAGATTTACTCATTAAGTCAGGAACGTCTGTTTGAGCCATTTCTACACTACTGCAGATTCCAACACCATCAGATAAAATAACTCTATGTACGTACAAGTAGAAGGGCTACTTTGCCAAAGTGACCCCTGATCCATACTCTCACTCTCTTTAGCTGAGCAGGGTGGCAGGGGGAGTGGTGGCTCAGCGGTTAGAGCTCCAGGCTACTGATAACAAGGTTTTGGGTTTGATAGCTGGGATCGCAGAGCTGCCACTGTTGGGCCCTTGAGCAAGGCCCTTCACCCTCTCTGCTCCCCGGGCGCTGGAGTTGGCTGCCCACCACTCGTACACAAACTGGAGGTTCCAAAAGGACAGCGCCCCCAAGCACACCTCAGATAGTGGTGGAATTAGGCAATGGTCTTCCCAAAGTCCTGAACTCAACCCTATTAAAAACATATGAACCGTGCTTAAAAGTTGGCTCCGTGCCAGGAAAACAACAAACTAGAGGAGAGGAATGATCAAAAATCCAACCAGAATTCTGCCAGAAGCTTGTCGAGGCTACCAAAAGCGTCCGGTCAAGATGCAGCTTGCTAAAAGGCATTTAACCAAATACCCAAAAAGTCGGCCAGTGCCAATCTAGCAACCACTGCTTCGAGGTGGAGTGCAGAGTTTGGGGCAGTGATGGCGGAATGGGCTCAGTGCCCCGGTGAGCGTAGAGGAGATTTAGTGGTGAGGTCAGGTGAGGGTTAAGCAGCTCACGCTGGGGTTAAACTCACACTGCCCCCATGGGAGCCGACCTCTTGACCTTCCCGTTAGCTGTGCAGCCTGATCTTTTACTACGGGCCCCGTAAGTCGTCCATGCGGCTGCAGGTGACCTCACACAGAGGAAGTGACAGACCTGCTACTCATTAATCATTAATCGCATTAATCAGCTGCAGCAACTAAAAGTTAATTAGTTATGGATCTTTAATTACAGTGGAAGTGACAATATGCCTCCCACCATTTTACCTACACTAAACACACACACATACACAGGTTTCCCTGGAAAAGCACCCAGCAGGCTCTGCTAACAGCATGATAGAAAGTGACAAGGATGGTGTGTGTGTGTGTGTGTGTGTGTGTGCACGAGTGTGGTTTTTGGCACGTGGACTGTGTTAAGAGTACTAGGTGCCAGAAACTGATGTTATTGTAGAGATTATGAAAACATGCTGCAGTAGTACTCCCTAAGGCATTACTGTACCTGCAGTTTTACTACTCCATCCTCCACCTGTATCCATAAACATCAGCTGCTGCAGAGCTGCAGCGATCACAATAACACCGCAATAGTGGTGTGCTGACCATGGTGGTCATAACCCCACAGTCAGCTCATGTGGAGGGCTGCGTATTGGCGAGAACCTGCTGATACAATGTGGATTACAATACAGGGGTTACAATTCAATATACTATGATTTACTGTATATATATATATGTGTGTGTGTGTGTATTTAATGATTTTAAAGCTTTTTTAATATTAATTTATAGTATTTGACACATGTTCTTATCTTCACTGTCAAAAACGGTTTCTTTAAGGGTTCTTTAGTGAGTCATGGCAACTCGAAAAACCATTCAGATGCTTAGCCTGGTTAAAGGGTTTTGTGGATGGTTCTATACAGAAGTTCTATCCAGAAGAAATATGGTCCCATAAAGCACAGCGCAGAACTGCACGAAGCCCTTCCTACATACACTATATTGACAAAAGTATTGGGACGCCTGCTCATTCATTGCTCATTTAAAAAGAGTTTATCCTGCGTTTGTCCAAGAAAATGCTTCCTAGCAGATGTTGAAGGTGTGAAGATTAGATTGCATTCAGCGACAAGAGCGTTAGTGAGATGAGGATGTTGAATAATCATCACCCCACCTCATCACCGCAACTCTCTATTGATGAAAAACCATCCACTGCTCCACAGCTCAATGTCCCTCTACCCCCCCCCCCCACCTAACATTAAGCATGCTGCCAATAGGTTCTAGTTCTATTCTATTGGCATTACGTCTCTACAGAGCCTCAACAAGCTGTATTTGTGCATTTGCACATCTGTGTCAGCAATGAGTGCAACTTACAGTGGCAGAATGCATTCATTAGAAGGGGTGTTCACAAACATTGACGGTATTGTAGCTAATGCTATAGCTTTAGCCTTGAGACTGTTAAAATGACTGTATGGTGGTTGGTGTAGTAGGTAACAACACCACATTTCCTGGGGCAGCTGGGCAAGCATACCTCACTGCACTATTAGGAGTCCTTGGGCATGACTCCTACATTCTCAGCACTACATTTCTACTACCTGTGGAACATGGTTCAAATGCCAGTCCCACTGGAAAAGAGCTTCAGACAAATCCCGTAACTGTAAATGCATGTACAGAGGTGTTACTTTAGCGTACCTACAGGTCTAAGCCAATAAGCTTTGGGTTCCTTCCACTGTGTGTGTTTTTAGCTGCATATTTGTTGTGAAGATCTAAGAGAACAAAGACGGTTAAACGACTGTAAAATCCAAAGCTAAGCCTAACCGAGATTCAAACTGAATACACACTCACACACACACTTCAGCACCACAGAGCGTGGGTGGCACTGAATGTCTGCAGAATTACACAGCATGAGAGCAGCGGAGGGGCTGGTGGGTTTGGTGTGTGTTTGTGTGTGTGTCTGCGAGTGTGTTATTCAGCTGTGGACAGCGGGCTTTAATGTGGTTTAATTCTCCCACAGCCCAGATTAACTGATCCATTCAGCCTTCAGCGGAGCCTCTGACTCACACCCACACTGACTCACTTAAGACCCTCAGGAGAGATGAGATTCCACTCGTTCATTCATCTATTCATCCTCTCTCTCCCCCCCTCTCTCTTTCTCTCTGAGGGATTCTCAGGTCTATAAGGCCTGTGACACACCTGACTCCGAGCCTTTAGCAGCATGTGCAGTCTTGAAGGTGGCGGGACGTCCCGAACGAGTAAATTCGGGTAACTCACATCTCAGTAGTGCTGGATGATATGACCTCAAATCAGTATCACGATTAATTGAACATATTTGAATAAAAAAAAAATAATAATAAATTTAAAAAATTGACATGGGCAGGATGATTCATTTTAGATGCACTGCCCAGCCTGACATGTGTCTGATATTATTATGAGTATGATACATTTAAAATCTGATCTTAATGATTTTAGACAATATTATTTCAGATCTTACTAATTAATATCTCACGAGAACTACATCAGCACCACCTGCCCAATATTGAGTGGGTCCTACTTGTGCCACCACAACAGATCTGATTATAATGGAGGCATGCTGAAGATTTGATTGCATTCAGACACAAGAGTGTTAGTGAGGTCAGATGCCACCATAGAAGTGGTGCTAATGTTATATAGTATATATATATATATATATATATATATATATATATATATATATACAAACACATAGGACAGAGAGATCCCTGTGTGGGCCCAAAGATAAAGAGCTGAAAGGAAGAAGCTTCATCCACTGGTGAAAACATTCATTTAACAAGGAGAACAAGTTACTGGACCGTGTGCACAAACAGGTGAAACCCTCCCCTGCCCGAGAGAGAGGGGGAGAGAGAGAGACAGAGAGAGAGAGAGGGAGAGAGAGAGAGAGATAGTTCACATAGTTCAGGCAGATTTCTGTGGAATAAACTCCGCATCTCACGGGGATTATAAAAGCAACTGGCATGCGAGCCCCCATCGTTTGAGGAGGAAGTGGAAGTGGCCCAGGGTGGTTTCCACATTAGACACACACACACACACACACACACACACACTCTTGTACACACACACACAAAGCAATATCAAAGCAGATAGAAATCCCAGCTGCCTCGGAGCAGACATCACTCCTGCAGCATCATCTGTAAGATCCATCTCTTTTTTCGGCCACAGGCAACACACACACACACACACACACACACACACAAATACATTCCTCGAAAACTACAACACAACACAGCGTGTAGTTTGAGTTGTGCAACAGATGCATGCCTGGGTTTCAATAACACCCAAACATAATAATAGACACAAGATTGAATATCATTACCAGTTGACGAACAAAAGTATTTGGACATCTGCTCATTCGTTGTTTAATCAAAAATCAAGAGTGTTATCCAGCTTTTGTTGGAGGAACTGTCTCTACTGTCCAGTGAAGGCTCCAGCATTGCTATGAGGATTTGATTGCAATCAGCGACAAGAGCATTAGTGCGGTCGGGATGTTGGATGATCACCACCTCACCTCATACCAAAAGTATTAGATGGAGCACCATGCATCATCCCAGAGATCACAGTTCCACTGCTCCACAGCTCAAAGCTGGGGGGCTTTACATATATACATATATGGTTTATATATGCTGCCATATTCATCTGCTCCTGAGAGTGCTATTCTATTGACAGCTTTGTGTGTGTATTTGCATATTTGTGTCAGCAGTGGGTGCAACTTAAAGTAGCCAAATGCGTAAGTAGTTGTACATTTACATTATACATGGCTACATTTTAGTGGAATATTGCTAAGATTTTATATGTTATTACCATTCTAGATTAGACATTTTTACAAATTTAGATTAGATATAGTTATCACTTTAGATTGGGCATCATTATACATTTAGATTAGATAACACTGTAATTTAACATAAATACTGCAAGTTTAGGTTGGATATGATTACCATTTTACACTACACATCATTGCATTTAGATATCCTTATTATTGTTACCAATTTAGATTAGATACAGTTACACTTTAAATTAGACATCATTATGAATTTGTATTAGATATCATTATATATTAGATAAGATATCCAGTTAGATTGTATATGGTTATCAGTATGATTAGATATAGTTACCAATTTAGATTAGATATCAATTCATTTTAGATTAGATACTGTTATGATTTTAGATTGGATATAGAGTTTAAATTACACATATATTACAAAAATGGGAGAGTGTTTCCATAACATTTTACATTAGATATAGTTACAAAAATCAGACATAGTGTCCATTTAGATGATGTACTGCCATGATTTTTGATTGGATTTTGAGTGTAGCTAGATAATACATATCACAAGAATGGGATATTTATTAATAACATTTTACATTAAATATAGTAACAAATTTAGATCAGACAAGGTTTCCTTTTAGATTAGATACTGTCATACATTTTAGATTGAAAGAAAGCCTTCTTCCCTGGAAAGTAGAGACAGGTACTCCAACAAAAGCAGGATAAAGTATTAAATAGCCTTGATTTTGGAAGAAACAATGAAGGAGCTGGTGTCCCAATACTTTTGCCCATATAGTTTATGTAAATGTGTTGTTTTTTATGACTTCACAAAACAATGAATTCATAACAGTCTGTGTCTCCAAACAGAGGGAAAACTGTGCGTCTGACTGGTGAGGTTGGCGTCAGGGGTTGGGAGGGGTCTATGTATGAGACTTAATAAAACCATGCTCTCCCTCCTTCTCCCAGCCTTTAATTACAGACTCCTACTTACATGGGGCTGCTGCAGGCAGAGGATAAGGGGGGAGAGCAGGGGGGTTTTAAGGGAGAGGATATATGCACACCTGTCTATAACATTGCTACCTGAGGCAAGAGGCCCAGACACAGACAGGTAAAGCCGTGAGCTGTGTGAAAACGCTCAGATCTCTGCCTGATCTCAGCCTTTCATCAGGCAGGTGCTCGCGCTGGCCTCACGTGTGCCCTCTGCCTCCTCGGGTCCTACAGGCCTGCGGGATTGCTGTTACACACAGAGGGGTCAAACTTCAGCTGCCCATGGCAAACAGAAGCTGACTATAAATCCGATCATTGCTGACTGGCTGGATGCTATGTGAGCATGTATGCTTGAGCTTTTTCTTGAATAAGTGGCACCACTGTCTAAGCGCTGGTCTTCTCATCAGTAGATCGGCAAATTAATCCCAAAGCCATCCGTGACTCAGGGGATGGTAGATGAGATGTCCTCCCTCTCCCCCTCAACACACCTGCTGTCAGTCCAGGTGTCTCTTAGCTTAACAGAACTGGCAGTTGTGTTTGGCTGTCCATTGACGCCGCGTTAGCGACAGTTCGTAGAGGTGCAGTGATACCTCATGCAACTCGGAGGAAGCACATGCTAGTCGTCACCCTTTCAGAAGTAAGTAGCATAATGTGATAGGGAGAGTCCGAACTAGTCGGTGGGACCCGAAAATGTATAAATAAATAAAATGTGTGAGCGATGGGGTCGTAACAATAACAGTATTAACCCCTTAAACCCCAAGTTAATGATTCAGCTATCAATCCTGAAGCCATTTAGATTTTGTAGACTTTGTGGAGTGCCACATGGTTCTATTCTAGGGTCTATTGAAGTGGTGTACTTTATGGTATTAATGAAAATGTGGGCCTATATATAGAATTTAAAAGGTTTAAGGTTAAAAAGGTTAAATAAATTCATAAGATAGTAATAATAGTCATAATAAAAATGCATAAATACATTTAATACAATGACTAATAGTTTTGTAATTAATAGAATGAATCATTGCAAGAATATTATGATTCTGAATTTCTTATATTAAAATATAAAACTGCTCTATTATTCTTATTATTAGTAGTGTTAAATGATATATGACCTTATTGTTATTATTAGTGGTAGTAGTAGTAGTAGTAGTATTAGTGTTATTATTATTATTACTGGTGTAGTTGTTAATAACATTTCAAGCCACTCATCAACAGAAACATGAAAGACATGAGAAAGTGCTCACCCAGCTTTCCCTCCCAGGGCAAAGAAAGTGTGAAGGTGTGAGCAGTTCATTTGTTCTCAAAGCTGTGGTAAACCTCTGTGTGTGTGTGTGTGTGTGTGTGTGTGTGTGTGATACACCAGAGTGCTGTGATTGATGGAGTCTAAAATGCTAAACTATGAGTGTTATCTGCATGGAGAGGTCCATAAAACCTTGATATGAATGGCAGCACATTATAACCTCACTTTGACTCATGAAGGCCAACAAGAAGCCCCTTCTCTAAACAGCATTATCTCACTCCTACACACACACACACACACACACACACACACACACACACATACACACACATTACTACTCAAAACGCACTGCCCATGGTTTCAAAGCTATAATGAACAAAAGGCCGGCCAATTAAAACACTGTAACTGATAAAGCCTGTTTTCAGAACTGAGGTGATCACACAACACTAGAGTAATGCACAGTACTGCGGAACTTGGGCCTGTCACTGCCGACTGTATTAGTAATCAATCACTTTATTAATTCAGTATTCCAGGTTTTTTTACTACTCTGATTACTTCATTAATCAGTTATTAATGTTAGTAATTGAATAATCAATCATTTTGATTATTTATTACAGTTTATTTGATCATTTTTTAAAACATAATGAATCAATTATGATAGTAATTGAGTAATCTATTAGTGATTTTGATGAGTAATTGAATCCTCTTTTTGTAAAACTCCTCTGATGATCAGATTATTCGATTTTAATAGTAATTGAGTATTATGTATTATGTATGTATTATGAGTATTGAGTTATTTTGATGATTACTCAAGTGTTAAGAATTTTAATTGCTAGATTAATCAGCTGCGACTGTAATGGAGTAATCAATTATTTGTGATTATATGTGATTAATCCAATTATCAGAGGCTATAATGAACTTATTGTATTGCTTTGGTGATTTATTAAGCAATCCGAATTTAAAATAGCCAAACAATACAAATATACACTTGAACAACTGAACAATATTTTTAAATAATAATAATCAGAAAATAAAAAAGAAAGTTATTAATGCTACCAGGATACTAAAGGATTTATTCAGTTCTGTCCAGTTCATATATAATAACTTGCAGTACTTCCACCTCCATACAGCATCCTACAGTCCCTGAGCAATATTCTACAGTCGTAATCGTCTTCACCTGTGATAAGACTTCATTCACTTTAAGATTGTAAAATATGCATTATCAAATACACATCTGTCCAAATACACATCTGTCCAAATACACATCTGCAAAGATTTCTAATCCACCTATTGGACTAAAAGTTCTAGCTGCATTATTTGTTCTACTCAGTGTCTGGGAGATCTGGGTCAA
The DNA here is from genome assembly GCF_030463535.1 of Salminus brasiliensis. Lineage (NCBI taxonomy): Eukaryota > Metazoa > Chordata > Actinopteri > Characiformes > Bryconidae > Salminus > Salminus brasiliensis. The sequence goes on along the minus strand of NC_132878.1, from coordinate 10,443,813 downwards.
AGAACAATCGATTAGCCCGACCCTCCAGGCCGTTAACAGTCTCAATCAAATCCTTCACATCCATTGAGAACAAAGGCCAGCTTACAGATTAGCTTTATTGGACGTCTTGTGGGGAGGAAGGGGGGCCGCTATGACTTTTTTTTTTTTTTTACAGCCCCAACACTGTCAGCAAACACCTCAGGGTCAGCGAGTTAACATTCCTGAGCCGTGAGCAGACGTCACTCAACTTTGGGCCTTGAGTCTTCAAGCTAGCTTTTATTGTGTGGTCTGGGGAAGGAGTAAAAAGCTTTGAGAAAGAGAGAGAGAGAGAGATCGAGACAGACAGAGAGAGAGAGAGAGAGAGAGAGAGAGCGAGAGAGAAGGAAAAAGAAAAGAGAGAAAAGGCCTGGCACATAAAAGGGAGCTGATAAGAGATGCAGATTACCGATAAGAGACAAAAGGCTGTACATGCAGAAACGCGCCAACAACTGCGAGATGGAGGAGATACGAAGCCGAGCACAAAAGCAATACAGTGAAAGAGCGAGCAAGAGAGCGAGCTAAGAGACAGCCCGTTAGACGGAAGAGGGGGTACAAAAAATCTAGATGAAACAGAGAGAAGAAAAGGAGGGAGGAAGGAAAAGAAAAAAAGCATTCTTGCACCTGCGAACACAGCCTTCATCACTTAAGCGTGTTGCTGGCAGCGGCTGGCAGGGCCCGCTTCCTCTCAATGCCTGCGTATGAATACGTAATCTACCTCTATTCAAGCGCTTTCCATTCTGCTGCACAAGTTCAACAACAACATAAAAAAACACCAGCCCTTCGCCTTTGACTGCCGTGCAATGGCCGCTTATCAGAAGTTGACCGTTCACGGCGATTTGAGAACCGCTCGCCTGCGGCCGGATTGGTCCTTTTGAAGGCGTCGCCGTTTAAAAGACCACGTTGAGAGCTGGGGCTGGAAATATTTGCTCAACGTACCACAACAGCAGATTTACAGTAAATAAGAAGGCTCTGTTTTTTCCGCTGAGGAACCGGCCTCTGATAATGGAATCAGAGCAGGATGTGTGGAGCAGGCCCAAGAATGTCATGACTTAAAACCAACAACATATGGGCTCTGAGTGGTCAGGCGGACTGAGGTGCTGCCACTATGAACTAAGGACAGATCGCTGGTTTGAATCCGGGGGCATGTTTTCTGCCATCAGCAGCTGGAGTTGGAGGTTGTTGTGGCGCAACAGATAACAGCACTACCTGCCACTGAGCTACCACATGATGTGGGAGGCTGGGGTTCGATTCCCGGTCTGGGTGACTATGCTGCGCTACACCAATAAGAGTCCTTGGGCAAGACTCCTAACACTACACTGGCCCTCCTCTGTACTATGAGTAACCTTGTAAGTTGCTCTGGATAAGAGCGTCAGCTAAATGCCATAAATGTAAATGAGAGAGCATAAACTAGCCTTGCTCAGTAGATCACTGCAGTGTGATGCTGGCCGGCATACCGTGATGGTGATACTGATTTAAGGGCATATTGCTCAGCACTTTTTTCCGCACTATTTTATGGCAGCTTGCTTGGAGAGCTTGGAGACCAGACAGACATGCAGTGTGTCTATGCCATTACTTTTGCACAGGACCTGATGCTGATGGTGCTAACTCGCATCACTTCTGGTCTGTTTTGGTGCTTACAGGAACGTCACGTGGCAGCCATGTTGAATGTGGCTAGGAACATTCAGTTTTATGTTACTGTTTTTATTCCTGTTTTGATCTTTATTATGATCCGGCGTCGACCAGAAGAGGGTGGGTTCTTCTTTTGAGTCTTGGTTCCTCTCAAGGTTTCTTCCTCTCGACCCGAGGGAGTTTTCCTTGCCACTGTTGCCACTAGTTTGCTAAAAAGAGGCTCGGACCTGGATCACTGTAAAGCTGCTTTGTGACAATGTTTGTTGTAAAAAGCCTATAGAAATAAAATGGAATTGAACTGAATTTAAGTAGATAATGATAAAGTAGGCTAAGGTAATAATACAACAGGCTAATGTAGATTTATAAACAATAGGCTAATGTAGATTTATAAACAATAGGCTAATGTAGATTTATAAACAATAGGCTAACGTAGATTTATAAACATTAGGCTAACGTAGATTTTCAAACATTAGGCTAACGTAGATAACGAAACAGGAGGCTAACATAGATTTTCAAACATTAGGCTAATGTAGATAATGAAACATTAGGCTAACGTAGATTTTCAAACATTAGGCTAACGTAGATAACGAAACAGGAGGCTAGCGTAGATTTTCAAACATTAGGCTAACGTAGATTTTCAAACATTAGGCTAATGTAGATAATGAAACATTAGGCTAACGTAGATTTTCAAACATTAGGCTAACGTAGATAACGAAACAGGAGGCTAACATAGATTTTTAAACATTAGGCTAACAAAGATTTTTAAACATTAGGCTAACGTAGATAATGAAACAGGAGGCTAGCGTAGATTTTCAAACATTAGGCTAACGTAGATTTTCAAACATTAGGTTAATGTAGATAATGAAACATTAGGCTAACGTAGATTTTCAAACATTAGGCTAACGTAGATTTTCAAACATTAGGCTAACGTAGATAATGAAACAGGAGGCTAGCATAGATTTTCAAACATTAGGCTAACGTAGATTTTCAAACATTAGGCTAACGTAGATAATGAAACAGGAGGCTAGCGTAGATTTTCAAACATTAGGCTAACGTAGATAATGAAACAGGAGGCTAGCGTAGATTTTCAAACATTAGGCTAACGTAGATTTTCAAACATTAGGCTAACGTAGATAATGAAACAGGAGGCTAGCGTAGATTTTCAAACATTAGGCTAACGTAGATAACGAAACAGGAGGCTAGCGTAGATTTTCAAACATTAGGCTAACATAGATAATGAAACAGGAGGCTAGCGTAGATTTTCAAACATTAGGCTGACGTAGATTTTCAAACATTAGGCTAACGTAGATAATGAAACAGGAGGCTAGCGTAGATTTTCAAACATTAGGCTGACGTAGATTTTCAAACATTAGGTTAATGTAGATAACGAAATAGGAGGCTAGCGTAGATTTTCAAACATTAGGCTAACGTAGATTTTCAAACATTAGGTTAATGTAGATAACAAAATAAGAGGCTAACATAGATTTTTAAGCATTAGGCTAACAGATAACGGAACAGGAGGCTAATGTAGATTTTCAAATGTTAGGCTAACATAGAGGGTAACATGGATTTCCAAACATTTGGCTAATGTTGACAATCCAACAGGCTAACGTAGATGTTCAAACATTAGGCTAATGTAGATATCCACACTAGAAGGACAACACATACAGAAATGCAGCAGGCTAGCGTAGATTTCCATAAATTAGGCTAATGTGCATAATGATATCGCAGGCTAACATATTTCTTCAGCATCGTATTTGCAACGTTAGCAGTTCTGAATAAACAAGGCTAGATTTAGAAATGGTCTGGTTTAGCAATGTAGCTTATTCCTCTAGTTACTGTCCGACCAGCTGGACTCTGTTTGTAGTTTTCTGTTCGCTGCTAGTTTGGCCTGCATGACTATGTTGGTCTGGTGCTGGTTTAACTGGTCACCTCACATCCAGATCCAGCATCCACAACAAAATACATACTGGTTTTGCTGGTAATCCACATATTAGCATACAATGCTGGTTACAAACATATCTGCATTCAAAACCATGTATACTGGTTTGTACTGGCTTTTCGACACAATATAGACAAAAACAAAAAGTATTTGGACACCTGCTCATTCAATGTTTCCTCTGAAATAAAGGGTATTAAAAAGGAGTTGATCCTGCCTTTGTTGGAGTAACTGCCTCTACTGTCCAAGGAGGAAGACTTTCTACTAGATTCAGGGGCACTGCTGTGAGGATCTGATTGCATCAGGATGTTGGATGATCACCACCCACCTCATTCCCAACCCATACCTAATCCTAAAAGTATTGGATGGAGCACCACCATCATTCCAGTGAACACAGTTCCTCCACTGCTCCATAGCTCAATGCTGGGGGGCTTTATACCCCTCTAGCCCACGCCTGGAATTAGGCAGCATGGTGCCAGTAGGTTGATGTTTATCTGCTCCAGAGAGTCCTATTCTATTGGCAGTACTTTTCTACAGGGACTAGACAAGCTGTGTGTGTGTGCATTTGCACATCTGAGTCAACAATGAATGCAAGTTGAAGTAGCTGAATGCATTCATTAGAAGGCGTGTCCACAAATATTTGGACATTGGACATGAATTAGAGCAAAGACATCTGCATAGATCTAATCATCAGCTCATCTTGATATACTGCAGTACCGCCAGCTTCCAGCATATGCTCTTTGTTCTGACTTCGCATATCAACAAATTAGCAACGGCCTTTGGCTATCAACTGATTTTGATCGCCCCCTTCCTACTCGCTCTCACTCTCTCACTCTAGTTATGCTCCTTCCTTCATATCCCTCTCCCTACTCTCCTCAGCGGCCCATGCCAAATACGTCGGATAGCTTTCCGCACAGCTGCTAACAGACGGCGCAGATTCCAAACAATGGATCTCTCTTATCAAAGAGAACCCCGCTGCTGCTGTCTCCCACAAAGAGCGGCCCAAACACAGCCGACAGGAATAAAAAAGAACTGTGAGATTTTTCTGCGGAGGGATGTTTCGGCCATGGACGCAAACTCTAAACAGTGGCAAGGACTCCGGCCCACATTCTTACAGGGCAGAGCTGTGTTTACGGCTACGGCCGTCATTTCTCATTTTCTGTTGAAATTCATTAGTCATGCAGTCAGTGGCAATCTATTTTTCAGCACATCTATTTTGGCACGTACCATGTATAATCTGTTAATTCTTGCGGAAGATCAACCCTACAATTGTAGCTCGTGCCTCTAGGCCGCGAGCACATGCTTTTGATGAACGTAGTAAGCCTAATCTCATGCAGTATCGAGGATAGAAAACAGCAGCTAGTCTTTCTGAGGCCTAAACAGCGCTAACAGAGACACAAGCAGCGGCCGAAACCCTCTCAGAAACAGCACAAGTCAAAAAGCAACACAAAAGCCGCATACCACTGAAGTCAAGTGCTTGGGGTCCTCCCTCCGGGGCCTTATCGAACTGGTTGAGGGAATGCAGCTAATGGAATTCCAGCACAGGAAATGAAGTGGGGCCGTACTTCCTGTCTTCATTAAGATGGATCAAGTGCAGGAGAAGGTGGAGGGGCATGGGACTGAGGGAGGAAGTCTAGCTGAGCGCTGAGAGCGTCCACTGAAGATCAGTCAGGGTAACCCTAGCAGTACAAGGTTACTTATGGAAAGCTAATTCTGTGCTCTTCACCCTGACTAAAGTCACTAGGTAGCCAACATGGCTGGGTGGCAAGTTGACAGTATAGGCCTATTTTCCTAAGTCTATGTAGAATTATCTGTATGTAGAGTTATATGACCACTGTGTGTCATATAGGCCCATTTATGCACAAGGGTAAATACGGATGCAGATGGGGATACAGATGCCGAAGCCTTCTGTCCGTACTATGGGTTCATTTCGCCCGTATGAAAACTTGCGCACACGGATGGAAAGGAGCTGTACCGCTGGAAATCATCAAACATAGTGGACATAGCTAATAGTTCAAGCAAAACGCAACGAAGAAGAAACTCTGGTAGGAAAGAAACTTATGGCAGAACCTTTTGAGTACATTATCGCGACCTTCTCCGCCACCGCCATGTTTGTTACTGTCAGAATCTGTAGACTCTGAACTGCCCTCTAGTGGACGTGTTGCTTAATATCCCATTTAAAGAACGCAGAAGACCCAGTTTACACCTGGTCACTTTAGGAGACTAGTACCTGAATAGTTTGCATTTATACTTACAGTCAAACGCTGGTTGGTCAGACGGAAATCCAATCGCTGTGTAGGATGGAATACGCAAATTCGCTCATTACTAGTGTTTCTGGGAGGAGTTGTTGGGTGCAGAATGTGTCTTGGAGAGCAGGATGTGTTTACACTGCTCTAACGTGAGGCTCAAGTGTGTCTCGGATCAGCTCCTAAAGTGGTCCGAGTGATCTGTTTTAAGTGCGTGATCTGTTTTACGCTTGAATTTTATGTGGCTCGGCCTTATCCAGACATACTCCTCATACTCCAGGTGTAAACTGGGTCTAACAGTGTTATGGGCCGAGCTAAATCAGGACGTCGGCTCAGACTTTTCGGAGAATTTCGAGGGCCCTGTTATGCACACTAATAGATTCTAATAGATCGTAAGAAAATGGGAATGTGAGTTTCTGAAGGCTGTCTGGGGTTCTGTAATGTCTTTTCTAAACCTGGTGTTTAGCTTACATGTGAAATGGCCTTTTTTGGTCCAAAAAATGAAAAGCGAAAAGATACATATACATATGTAAAATCCATTGGAAGAGCATGCCGGACCACAACAGTCATTCTGAGTGCGTTTTACTCTCCAAATAACTAGCTTTCCATGCAGATATCAATAAATCCTTCGGACCGTTGCTAGCAAAAGTCCGGGCGGCCGTCTCGAGCGGACTCAGAATGAAAGGGAAGCCCTGACGGTCCTCCTCCGGACTGCCTTTGAGCCAGGGCATAAACATACAGTATGGAGTGCCTACACAAACTGTAAATCAAATTGTGTGAGTGAGAGAGATGCCTTCATGCTACGTTATGGTTCTTCCGTCTCTATTTCAGTTGGTTCGGTTAAGGTTTACATCAGTGTGTTGGTCGGGTCAGCCCTGCTAAAAGAATGAATAGAGCCATGCTGGCAGGACATCCAAGCACTAGCACATACCACATCCTTTTCAACGAGCATGCATATGCTAGGCCAGTGCCCGTGTAACCCAACACCTGACACACACTCACACACACACACACAGAGGCTCTAGAAGGCCTAAGCCTGTGAGAGGAGTAGGGCAGAACAGGGGCTTTGGATTGGACACACAAGAGAGGAGGGGCGCTCGTGGAGTCCATGGCCAGTTTTGGCGGCAAGGACAGAAAGGGGAGGGGGACTGAAGAGGATTTTGAAACTTGGAAGGACTGTGTGTGCATGTGTGCGCGAATGTGAGTATGTGAGTATGTGTGTGTGTGTGTGTGTGTGTGTGTATGCAGAGGGAACAGGTGGTCTTCCACTGACATGCTTTGAATGCTGACAGTTAGGATTTCACTCCAAAAGAGTGTGTGCATCGGGCTGAGCGTAAAAACAAAACTTCCCATTGGCGTTTCTCCAGCAGGAACCAACTGCAAGGAGCAGAACCATGTCTGGGACAGCTAACAGGAAGACACAACACGAGCATCACTACTGGAAGTTACAGATTCGAATACGTATGTATGTACAAGCAGGCATTTTGGACTAGGGTTTAACCTGTAGGCCCGAGTAGCCAAGCTGTATGCATTCTGCCTGGTGCCATGAAGTGTGTGTCTCCATAGACCCTCATTCAAAATACATTTATTAAAGGGAAACGCTACTGATTTTCCAAACCCGGAAACATAGCTCGGCCGTTAAGGTGTAGTGTGACCTGAAGCAATACCCTATAGGGTACAACTGCAGACCCATGAAGACCTAGGGGTTGCCATGTCTACAATGTAAAGTATAAAAAACATAAATAGCCCTTTATTTACTGTCCCAAATGGGTGCGCAATGCAACACTCATGCCACAGTTTTTTTCCATTCCTTATATAAGGTTCACATTTCAATATTCAAAGAGACAAGTTGAATAAAGTGATGACTTTGGTTTGGAAACTTTGGTTTTAAAACAATAAGATTTTATCAAATAAAACATAAAAACATGCCCATATTCCATGTACAGTTCCACTTTTTCATACCATAATACTTTTTTTCATAATCAAGTATTATTGCGGTATACGGTATTACCACAGGCAGGGAGTAGAGCAAATGGTTCTACGTTTACGTGGCTTCCACACCATCTCATTCGCCGTTCTTTTCAAACCAAAAAGCGATCAAATTTAAAGCTGCTCTGAATCATCAGATGAAAGAAGACTAGGTTAGCAAAGATAACAATCTCCTGGCTAATGGAAAACCCACCTATAAATGTTTAGACGATAATGACTCAGATGGAGCGACTGCTGTTGAAAAGACAGAGAGCAGAATGGAACGTTTTTCCTGTGGTTTCGGATCTGTAGCCCACTCGCTAAGCTATTCTTTGCTTGGCTAGCTCGACTACAGCTCCACCGAGTATCCAACAGCTCAGTACAGCTGCTGTTAACTGAAGTAACAGCAATATGAAATGACACAAGTTCTGCCGTGTTTGGACTCGTAGGCTTAGATAACTTAGCTAGCAGGCTAAACACCACAGAATAGGCTGCATTCCATCTAACTGAGGCCCAAATCACACCGGTTTAGAGGATAAAGCCTCATATCTGAGAGCACGGAGTCGAGTAAATGCTCTTAGGAGTGTTTTCCACTATTTTAGGGACATATAGTAGACTGGTTCATCCAGGTTTGCTTGCTCTCCCTTTTAATCGAACTCAGAACATCGCTACATGCAAAACTACAGAGGCCCCATCCTGTGGCGCACCCCATCCTTTGGCTCTACTAAATCCACCTGGGAAATGAGCTTATTTGACCATGGACTAGACAGACAGAGGACAGAAATCGGACACATCAGATCCTCATTCTGAGATATCGTCAACATTTAAAAAACAGCAGTATAAGCCATTGCCGTTATACCACGCAATCCTTATTCCACAATGCACAGTCATGTTTTTGTACAGTTTTCAACACACTGTTACCACTCAAACCTAAAGCCATCAGTGATTCTAAACATGTCTTCTGATATATGAATATGTAATGCTGATATTGTAAAAATCCAGTTTCTTTGGGGACTGTTTCGCCTTTAGAAAACCCTGCATGTATGTCTCTTCTGTGCACTTCTTTTAAAAACTATGCTTTAGGCCAACATCTTATCAGAAAACTATTAGAAAACAGTTTCCCAGGCATCAAGCAATGCATTCATAACCATCTTAGATAACAACTTTCTGTTAGGGAGCTTTTTAGAGGCATTGAACGTGTCAGATGTCTGGTTCCTATCACCACCACTGTGAACAATCACTTACTCCATGAGATGAGATTGGTGGCAGTCTAAGAGCAGTCTTTGTTAGCAAAGGCTGCCTGGTATGCGTCATCTGTACACGTCCATACCAAACATAAATCCTGTTCTTTTTACACTATATGAATAAAAGTATGGGGACACCTACATATTACACCTACTGGAGCTTTTATGCCATCCCACTTTATACCCATAGGCATTAATATGGAGTTATTGAGTCAGCAGAGTTTTTGCGACTCAGCTCTTTAACTTTAAGAGGTCTGGCACTTAGTTGACTGAATTGCTGTGGTTCCCACAGTTGACGGTGGAATATCTAGGATTGAAGAAATTTCACCAACTTATGTGTTTCATCGATGGTATCCTATTACAGGCTGATTGATTGTATACACCCATGGCAATATGACTGAATGAAGCACCTGAATTCAATGATTAATAGGAGTGTCCAAATACTTTTGTCCAAATAGCATATTTTTCATTAAACTATGCCTGGGACAGAAACTGGGATAGAAAAGTGATAGATTAGTGAATTCCTAGAAGTATATTTGAGGCCTCATTGTCTCTAGGTGGGTAGGATGGTCCTCCTGGTGGTTAGTGTTCTCCTTCAAGCATGCTCAGGGGGCACTGCATTAGCGGCATTTCAAAAACAATTGGTTGGCTGGCTTTTGGTAACTCAGAGAAAGCACATGCTCGCTTTCGTCCTTCCAGCACTGGTAGCATCATGTGATAAGAGGAGTCCTAACTAGTGGGGAGAACTGGAAATGACTACATTGGGGAGATTATTGGGAACAAAAATACCAAGAATGATCAGAAATCTTATGGTCCATCCATCAGTGGTGAGGTTCTGGTGGAATCTGTTGTATATCTGTAGCATCATGTCTACTGGGATGACTCGTCATACTTGCTCACATACACACACAGCTGTTAAATAGAGGGGGAGAGCTGGCAGCTTGCTCTTTTGGCTCCTATAGAATGAATGGCTCATTACAGCATACATTCTGGAGCACAGATTCATGACCTTAAAGGAATAGTTGACATGTTTCACCCCTCTACCCTGGGGCGTAGTGCTATCTGTAAAAATGCTAAAGTAAAGACTAAAACTCGGCTCTTTTGGTGTCTCTGGCTATGCGACATGTCAGGCTTTTGTCCATTTTAGTAGCTCCATTAAATCCGAGGCAAGTAATGGTTTAGGCACAATGAGATCTGGATTACATTGCTTTGCCACATTTGCTTCATAGCTAAAGAACCTCCAGAACTCCAGACAACAAACCTATTTTGATTAGATATAAGGGGGGGGGGGGTGTTTAAAAGCATGTGAAGCTATTACTTTGAATGTGCATGGAAGTTACACAGAGAGACAGAGAGAGAAAGACACATGGACATTGATGTGAAGGCCTCTCTATGAGTGTGCATGCATCATTATAAAGGTTGGCTGTGACTGACGTCAGAAGATAAGTCACACGATATGTCCCTGATGACGCCCCATATTACACAACCCCCCAACTCCACACACACACACACACACACATCCTCACATACACATGCACACTACATCACTCCCATACATCACTTCTGTGGTTACCAGCTTATATGGAGATGCATTTACCATATCAACTAAATGTTGATTATGATGCTCCATAGCACACACATACATACACACACACACACACACACACACACACACAAAAAAAATACACAGACACAAACTTACAAAATACTGAGCTGTTGACCAATCTGCAGCTATATATATATATATATATATATATATATATATATATACATCCATGTTTTGTCTTTGAAGCCAAAGTGCAATATTTAGGGTGACCAGAACGACAGGAAATTGTAAAACAAGGGGCTCTGAGTGGTCAGCAGACTAAGACTTCGAATCCCAGATCTTGCTGTTTCACCATCAGCAGCCAGAGCCGGAGAGAGCACAATTGCCATGCTCTCCCTGGGTGAGAAGATGATGCTCTCTCCCCTCATCCCTCCCACTGTGATGCGTCTGTTGGCCAGCATTTTCCTCCGAGCGCATTGGCTGCCTAGTGATGCTGCACTGGTGGCAGTTTGAAAAAGAGGCAGTGGCTGGCTTCACATGTACCAAAGGAAGTTTGTGCTTGTCCTCACTCTCCCAGTGTCGGGGGCTCTGCAAGTGATTGAGAAAGTCCTAGTGAGTGCGTGGGTTAATTGGCTAATTGGCTCAGCTAAATTGGGTTAAAAAATGGTGAACCAATATATAAGTAACATTGTCCTAATTTTAGTCCAATTTCCAATTTGCACCCACTATTTAGCTCTCCTCCTATCACATGACCATGTGCTTCCTCGAAGTCGCGTGACGCACCACTAAATCTTTTTGAAACTGCCAGTCCTGTTATATCAGCTAGCAGACACCCACACTAACTAGCATCACACTGAGTGAAGGGGAAGAGTTGCACCAATTGTGCTCTCTGGGACTCCCAGCCACAGATGGCTGTGGCATCACCAGGGGATCCAGCCTGCAATCTCCCAATGATAGGCCTAAAGCTTAGGCGACTACGCCTACGCTCGGGAGACATGTTTGCTCTCTCACTGGTTGAGGGGGGTGGGTGGGGGTTAGGAAAAGTTACTAGGGGGCAAAATTGGCCGTCATCACAGGCCAACTGTGGGCATGCCTTGATTAGGCACAAATGCGCTCCCAACCTCAGCACAAATTACATCAACACAATTACCACCAATGGTAAGCAAATATAATGATGATTACGATCATGATGGTGATGATGTAATTTATGATGTAATATAATTTTCATCATGTGGAAATGATGTAGTTCAGTCATTTGAATCACTGCTGATTCATCAGGATGGGAAGTTTTTATCTACAATCTTTAATTGTCAGGTTGAATCAAGTAATCATGACGGCATGTGTAGAGATGCCACACACTTCTCTACGGCAGGCTTGGGCAGGGCTCTCCAACAGCCTCCAGGTGAGAGAGAGTTGAGTGAGAGAGAGAGAGAGAGAAAGGGTGAGCGAGAGATAGAGCGAGACAAAAAGACTGGAAGTCTCAGAGAGCGTAAAAACGGTCTGTTTGTTTACGCTGCATTGTCATGACTATATCAGATAAGAGATGCAAAAGTACAGTAAGTGAGCAGGAGCGTGAGCAGATCTGCAGTGTGAATGGAGCGATCAGCGATCAGGCTACAGTGAGTGCGTTTGTATATGGCAGGAAACACACACACACACACACTCACAGAGGAAATCGCTTTACATACCTGTCGGCTAAGCAGACATCAAACGGCAAGCCAACCTTGATGTTTGTTATTGCTTTGAACTGTAAGTGCAATGGAATGAAATAGAAGCTCATAATCCCAGTTTGTGTACCGTCTAAAAACACTGTTCAGAACTGCATTAAAGCAGTAAGTGCACCACAAAACCAGTAAGTGCCTATAAATAAGTTACTGTAACATGTAATGGCCCATGAAGCACGGTATATTTATTTCTTTTTTGTCAGGACTACAGGTAAGCTGGGTGTAGTCACTTTTAGCGCCTAACCTGTTTTTTCAGTGGGGAAAATCTGCCATGGAAGCAACTTCCATTAAAGACCAGTGGGTGTGTTTCAGCGTAGTTCTCGTGTGCTTTTGTGGACTCGCTTGATGGCATCTTCCACCACCCGAGTGGTGATACAATTCTGATACTACCAAGCACGGCTGAAATACCACTATGTCAAATACGATCCCCAGTGACTTTTACCCATTTTCTTCCCAATCTGGATCACCAATTACCCAACCCATACATATCCTCCCCCATCAGATGCAGATGCATCAGAGGCTGACACATGCGCAGTCAGTCACTGCCTCTTTTTAAAGGTAAAGGTGCATATACTATACCGGGTATCAAACCCCCAACCCTGCCATCAATAGCCCGGAGCTCTGACCGCTGAGCCACCACTGTTCCACAGTTCCCTGAACAGTCGCCAATGTGAAGTCAACGTCATGGGAAACCAACGCACTCAGAACTGCGAGTGTACCTGTTACTGATGCACAGGCCAGCAGACGTGCTGGAGTGATGTGATGTGGAGAGCAAGGCCAATTGTGCTTTCTTAGGGCCCCGGCTGCCGATGGCTAGCAGCATGACCGGGATTCGACGCAGCGATCCTCGATGGGTAGAACCTTTAACAACCATGTAAGACCTGGCAGAGCACCAAAACTGCCTCCATCAGATAAGGCTTTTGAGAGAGAGGAGTAGATCAAGCTCCACTCTTACTGAAAACGTCAACATTTATTTCTGTCCATCCCTGTCCGCTGTGAGAAGACGACTCAACACTGCAAAGCAAACTGACCAAACAGAAGAAATAAAACCATTGAAGCCTCTGATGTTCCTCAGAACAAGGAACTGACCAACACTGAGTCCAGAGATCAACCTCATTGAATGTGTTTGGGATGGTGGGAAGCTGAAAATGCTCCAACTTCCAAGACTAATCTTTGGAAGGATAGAAAATAGATATCTTCCAGCAGGTTCCTGCAGATGCACTGAAAATGAGTCTCCTGAGTAGTATGGAAGCTGTGTTGACGGTTAAGGGTGGACAGGCTAAACCCTAAAAAAAATCTGATATTAGATTTCATTGGTGGGGCTTCTGTGTGATTTTCTGTTAATTATCCATTCATCTTCTTATCCACTTCTCTAAGGTCAGGGTGGTGGCGGGTTCAGACTTGGAATCATTGGGCACGAGGCCGGAATACCCTCTGGAAAGGGCTCCAGTTCTTTCGTAGAATGTGTTTTTACATTCTTTCCTGATGCCGGAAAGTTAATACCTTGTAATTAAAGGCTGTTTTGACTGGAAATGAAACAAACAAGGCTGAAAGACGCTAATCTACACTTTTGTTGTTGTCAGTACTTGGCAGCGCTGTTGTTCATTTGCAGGTCAAAGGGCACATATTTCCACTGGGGGATGGGGCGAGAGGGGGACTCACTCTCCTTCTATTTACATTAGATTGGTGACCTAGATCAGGACTAAACAAAGAACAATACAGTTCAAAAGTTTCCTATATGATACCGGCACATGGACATATAACTGATAAACCCTGTGTGTGGGACGTCTATGGAAATAAGAGCAGTGCATTGTGCATTGTTCGGAATAGCCGTGCAGGCTCAGATGCACATCAAAGAGGTGGAAGATGAGAAACGAATCCAGAGTCTGGACCAGGTCTCAGTTCCTCAAGCTACTCCCAGGCAATGGATGTCATAAAACACACAGTGGTAAACGAATAAAAGCCAATCAAAGTGAACAAGGTGTTGTTATAAAACACGTCTGACCTTCTTTCTCGAGTTCAGGGGGTGTCATATCAGGGACACGATTTAACGCTTCATGTGACATTAATAACAGTGGGAGACTTGGGCGAAAACAAGGCAACGTGCAAGCGCTGTGCGTAGGCTGTGCTGCGGGCACTGGGTTTTCAAAGGTTTTCTTCAGCTGCTCTTGTTTGCAGGTGTCAAAAACGACGAGACAGATCACTATCAAAAGTGCCAACACTTGCCAAACGATGACAGCGATCCCGTCTCGCGCAACGATAGACTCGAACGTTCTCAGAAAACAAAAATCAAGGTGATCTAAACGCTATCTTTGCTCAACGTCTCCGGTTCCCTTCTGTAACCCTAGCCCTGCCAAACGGGCGTGCCTGCCTCCCCGCTCTCTCTTTGTTTATTTTTCCGAAAACGATCGGCCTCTGGTCGTCTCTCCTTCCCGCGACGCGCTCAGAGGAAAACTTCTCAAAACTTTATTGAACGAGTAAACTCGCATACTGCTTAACCGCGTCAATGATTCTTTAAAGCTAAAGGTGAACTCTGAACCAACGGCTGGCAAGCACTTTTCTGATCGACCGGAGGGGATGGAGGGACGGGAGGGAGGACGGGTAACTCAGGTGAAGTGGGCCAGTTTGCGATTCACTCAGTGAAGCTTCCTGAAGTGCTAAAGAGGGTAGCTAAGCAAGGCCATGTTAACTTTTAACCTTGTCCACGCAACCACCAATTGAAGCCAATGGTAGGCACACTGTCCAGAGGGTTTTCCTGCTACGGGCTCCCAATTATTCCCAGTAGACTCTGGGCCCACCGTTACCCTGACCAGGAAGAACTGGATAAGAAGATGGATTAGAAAAACTGGTGTTTGCAATATTCTGACAGATCCTGCCTCCCTGGAGGGATAATCAAACCATGGAGGCTTTAGCTAATGTAGCAACTTATGGTGACTGTTATGAAGGAGAGTTAAGCTAAAGCTGCCCCTTCACACAAGCTAATGCTAAAGCTAACAGTGAAGCTAGAGCTAGTGTTTTACATTTAAGGCATTTAGCTGATGCTATTATCAAGTTATTCTTACTACAGAGGTGCCCCAGTCTTCCCACCAGTGATACAAGAGCTCACGTAAGCCGTGTCCCAACTGGAGCACTTGCTGTCCTCACAATTGCATGCATGTGAAGACCACCAGGCTATAGGGTGTCCCATTACTTACTATGGAGTTCAAAGGGGTACTCAAAAGCGCTCCCACTGTAACCTTTGCGGAAGACAACATCGGTGTAGGCATAGCAGTGGCCTCTTGATGAAAATTCCTCAAGATACAAGTGAGCATTAAAATGGATGGGCTTGTTTACAGGTGCCTGTCCAACATGGTGGACAAGGTTTTCATATAGGAGTTCAAATGCAAGACCTTCAGGTCTTCAGGTGCCTAGATAAACAGCCTCAGCATGCAGATGTGCCCTGGCAGGGGCGCATACTATACAAACATACTAGCCAGACTGGCTGCCTCACCTTTGAAGATCTAATGTGAGCCTCCGATCGTGTTACAGGGAGAGAATTCTGTCCTTTTCTCTTTCTCTGATTCTATCAGATGCTTGGTGTAATAGTAACCCACCGGAGGGGCTCCACTTTCTCTGTCCTGAAAGCCACAGGACGTGCCCCGAAAAGAAATTATTATGGAGGCCAAACAATGGTGCGGGTCGCCTTCTTTTAGCAAGCCTGCGAGAGGTTTCTGAAGGCGGTCCCCACACCCCTCTGCTTCACCTTGTCTCAGGTTTGTGTGCACGTGTGCGTGTGTGTAAGGATAGGCGTGTAGGCCTACCGCAGCTTCAAACCTTCCGAGGGCAAATGAGGTCTAGAACACCCACTTTCAGTGTCCCCGGCCTGTGAAAATCAGGCTAATGACTCAGGGGGTTTTTTGTGTTGTCTTTTTTTTTTTTACCTGGGACCACATCTTAGCAGCAAAGACCGAAGGCTATCCATTTGCCAGCATGCAACGAGGTTTCTTATATTGCCATCAAGAGATTCCTCCTCCACCTTATGAATAACATGATGAACTTCTACGACCCAAACATCACAACTCAGATTTCAAAAGAAGGAAAGGAAGAAGGAACATGTGGATCAAAGCTGGAACTGATGGTCTATGAATTTTAACACTGATAATCCTTAAGGATGAAACTGGAATGTAATCGGTGTCACCTGATATTCGCTTAGCAATAAAGTATCACCATACATTTAGACATATTTGACATACATTTGAGTTTGTATATGTTTTCCATCAGCTGTACTGCTGTAAATAAAGCTGCCAAAGCAGGATTCTATGGAGCCACTTCCATAAAGCTGTGGTTCCCAAACCAGTTCTCAGGGATCCCCAGATGGTTCACATTTTTGCTCTATCCCTATGAGTTGCGAGTTGGGTTGGAGCAAAAATCTGGACCATCTGGAGGTCTCTGGGGACAGTTTTGAGAGCCGCAGTCCTAAAGCATCTTTCAGTTTAGTACTTTAGAGATCTTCCAAACAAGACCTGAAGGGTCGGTATCCAGCACAACTGGGCATGTTCCAGGCTCAAACACACCTAGTTCAGTGTGCTTAAGCAAGCAGTGCTGGACCCCGGTCCTCCAGAACTGTCCTTCAAAAAGACCCATTCATTGAAAGGTTCTTCAGTGCGCCCAAAGTCTCTTGTCTGGCCTATTCCCATCTTCAACCACAACAAGGCAATCCAAACTGATCTCTGGTCAGTGCAAACATGCAACCTTCCCCACCTGAGACTCCTGGTCAGTATCATTGCTCTAAAGAGGGTGTAGAGCTTTTATTTCCACCTAAACACTCTTAGCGAATCATTTGTTCAGGTCACTAATAAAAAAAGAACAAGCCCACTGTTGTCTGTCCTGTTCTTCAAGGCGTTTGTTTTCCCCTCGCATGAAAGGTAGCGATGAAAAATAAACAGGAAATTGATACAGGAGGAGAAGATACACCTCAGCGTCTGACCAATAAGGAAATTTCACAATAAAGAGGTGGATCTGGATGGGGCCAATACGAAGGCTGAGAGCAGGTTCCAGGAAGGTTTCCCCAAGGGCTTCTTTATAACTGGATAGGCGATTGATATGCGATATCCACATTGTGGAGGTAGAAAAGGGGAGAAAAGAAAAACATGCCCACTGATACAGCAGTCGCTAACCAGAAAAGGACAATGCTGAAGAGAAAATAAGGGTGATAAAACATACATTCTGAAGAATGTGGATAATACTGCACTGGAAAAGGCTTCAAGCAGGGCCACTTGCAGATACCCTCTATGGGCAAAACTATTGGGACACCTGCTCATTCATTGTTTCTCCTGCAATCAAAGACATTAAAAGAGTTAATCCTGCTATTGTTGGAGTAACTGTCTCTAGTGTCCAGGGAGGAAGACTTTCTACTAGAGTTTGGAGCAGCACTGCTGTGAGGATCAACTCAAAAGTACTGGATGGAGCACCATCCATCATTCCAGAGAACACAGTTCCACTGCTCCACAGCTCAATGTTGGGGGTCTTTGTACCCCTCCAGCCCACACCTGCCATTAGGCAGCATGGTGCCAGTAGGTTCACATTTATCTGCTCCAGAAAGTCCTTTTCTATTGGCAGTGCTTCTCTACAGGGACTAGACAAGCTGTGTGTGTGCATTTGCACATCTGTGTCAGCAATGCATGCAACTTAAAGTAGCTGAATGCATTCATTAGAAGGGGTGTCCACAAGCTGTGCTCCATCCAGTACTTTGGGGGGGAGCTGGGGATGATGAGGTGGGGTGGTGATCATCCAACATTCGGACCTAACTAAATCCTCACAGTAGTGCTCCTCCAAAATCAAGCAGAAAGCCATCTTCTCTGGACAGTAGAGACAGTTACTCCCAACAAAAGCAGGATCAACTCTTTTTAATACCCTTGATTTCAGAAGACTCTATAAATGAGCAGGTGTCCCAATACTTTTGTCCATGTTGTGTATGTTTTGTTACAGAAATGGTAAATCTAACACAATCTAGCACAATAGAAGCCCAGCAGCAGGCAGTGCCCAGAAGTGGGCAGCACATTATTCAGACCCGGCGGCACCGCACAGCAAACACACAGCAAGAGCAAACACGGCCGGGGCCAGAGCAGCGCAGGAGATAAAAGGCGGGAAAGGGAAAAATTAATGAGTAACTGTTTCAGCCGGGTAACGGCAAAAAAAGAAAAAATAATCGCGGGAGAGTCAACACACGTGGCCGGCGATGGCAGCTCCTGCCGCCTTTGATCAAGCGGCCTATCAGAACAGAGTAGAGAGGCTTGGGGAGGCAGGGGCACAGGGACTGGCTAGGTACGCTAGCAGGGACAGTGTGTATGTCCACTGATATAGATAACGGTGTAGTGTACAGTGGCAGAAAGCTTCCAAACAGGCTAGCGCGATGCTAATAGGTGGGGTGTAAGCTGCCGTCGTTTGTTAGCTTCATTAGCCTCATAGCTTTAGTCCTAAAAGAGGAATCCCTCCCCACGAATCCCTTATAATGGAGGGCAATGAGTGTGCAAGGACAGTCAGACAGAGAGAGAGAGAGCGAGAGACTTAGAGGGAGAGTTTTTTTGGAGGGACTCCAGCCAGAAGTGCAAGTTCTCTTTTGATATCGGCCCGCCTGTGTGTGTAACAGTTTTGGGCCACAGCCAAAGTACACATCTCTCGGTAATAGTTAACAGAGTCTGCAAACACACAGAGAGAAACTGCACAGAGCGGGAACACACACACACACACACACACACACACACAAGCACCTTTCTGTTTGCCTCACTTACAAGCCATCCTTCCTTTTTCTCACAATCAGACCTTTTCATTCTCATCCTCCCATCCCTCCCTCCTTCACTTTTTGGTCCTTTCACGCTTTCATCTCTGACCACACATGGAGAAATAGGTCACACTCACACTCAAGCTAACAGTAAGCAAAAGGGACCAGAACAGAAGACTAGAGAGGAGAAAAGCGTCCCAACTGTCTCCTAAACACCAGTCCTGCGGGTCAGCCTGCTGCCTATCGTTGGAGGGCCCGGTGCGTTTGGGCCAGTGTGGTCAGTGTGGCCAGAGGTAATCACTACAAGAAATGGGGCCATATGGCATCCATATATAAATATGCACAGAATATCAGAATGTTATGACCACCTGGTTTGGAATAAACCCGGTCCACTGCCCAAATATCAGCGCCACTGCCCAAATAGGAGCACTGTGTAGTTCTGATTCCTGACTGTCGTCCAAAACACAGGGGCCCACAGGACCACCACAGAGCAGGTATTATTTGGATGATGGGTCATTCTCAGCACTGTATTGACACTAGTGACATGGTGGTGTTGTGCGTTGCAGGGCGTGTTGTGCGATTGATCAGAGTGGATCACACACAGCAGTGCTGCTTGAGTTCTTAAACACTGTGTCCACTCACTGCCCACTCTATCAGACACTCCTACCTAGTTGGTTCAGCTTGTAGATGTAAGGTCAGAGACAGAAGATTGTCTGCTGCAGCACAGTTTGTGTTGGTCATCCTCTAGTCCTACATCAGTGGTCACAGGACACTGCTCACAGGACGCTGCTCACAGGACGCTGCAGGTCAAAGGGCAAGGTCTCTCTTTTGTTAAAGGCTGGCTGGAGTGTCTGAGGAGAATCTCTGTGGCGCTTGAAGGGGTTCTGCGTGGCTTTGAGGTCTACAATACCTCACGACATTACAAATGAGTCGCACACACCTACACTGAGAAGATAGCTCAGAGGGAGCATTCCGAGCATGTCCGAACACACGTGCGTCTGTGAGAGTGCGTTGAACGGAAGGAATGCTCAATCCTGAGTGCACCCGACGCTAATTGAGCCCCTGCGTTAATACAATAAAAGCCAGGAATGTAGCTCACTCCCAGATCAAAAGGTGCAATCTTCATCAGCGACACCACCCTCATCACTGCCTGCAGAAAGCGCAAGTGTCTGAGGGAGGGGGATCAGCTTTATTAGGACCCGAGGCTGTAGAAAATTCCGGAAAAACTGGAGAGTGCAGCGTAGCCCAGAGGCTATTTCATACACTTCACACACCTGTGCAGACTTCAGAAGTGCACCGCCGCCAATGCATGTGTGTCTGTGTGTGCATACGAGCGACTGTATGTGGTGCATATGAGTGTGTTTGTGTGTGTGTGTATGGAAAAAGTATTTGGACGCCTGCTCTCATTAATTGTTTCTTATGAGTTTATCTTGCTTTTGTTGGTGTCCACTAGTCTCTACTGTCTCTAATGTCCTGAGAAGGCTTTCCACTAGATTTCGGAGCACTGCTGTGAGAATTTGATTGACAAGAGTGTTAATGAGGTCAGGATGTTGTATAATCACCACCCCACCTCATCCCCAACTCCTTAACTTATCCCAAAAGTACTGGAGGGATCACCATCCATCATTCCAGAGGACACAGTTCTTCCACTGCTCCACAGCTCAATGCTGAGGGGACTTTATACCCCTCTAGCCCAGGCCTGGCATTAGCAATGGTGCCAGAAGGCCTCAGATTGTGGAGGATGGTCTGGAGGATCTTAGACAAGTACTTTCATGGTCCCCTCCTTTAGGAATGTCATGAAAGTTTTAATCCAGAATTGTGGAAACTATTCAAATCAGCCATGAGGATGTGACACCTATAGTATACATTCATACATACTTGTGTGATGCATGTTTGCGCTCTATGTGGTGGAATGCGGCCCCGAGAAGCCCCTGCTCTGCGCTGTGTGTTGTTCCAGACAGTGTAACAGTGTCTCGGGGGAAACATGTCATTATCTGAAGGGAAGCCGACTTAACAAACGTCCGACTGGAAAGAACGTGGGCACCAGGATCTACACAGATTTGGGCTGAGGGAGGAAGGGAGTGAGTGAGGAGGGCAGGAGGGGGAAGAGAAAGAGAGAGAGAGAGAGAGGGAGTGAAAGAGAACAAACTGCCTAAAATAGCCTCCCTTATCAAAGGCCTGCTCTCCGCTCAGCCAGTATGTGTATATATGTGTGGATGGTTTTAAAGTACAGTGCTGAGTGAAGGCCACATATGGCTGCTGCAACAAAGGCCATAACGTGCTGGACGAGAGACACAGACAAAGAGTGAGTGAGCTTAAAAGTACAGAGGAGCACTGTGTGAGTCTGTCTATTATGCATGTCAGGGACTTTCTAAAGCTACACAATTAGGGCTGGGCAATATGGTAAAAAACAGTCCATGACAGCACACTGGGGCCGGGCCCCTAGCTTCACTGCACCAGCTAACAGCGGCCTGTGTTTCGCTTTAAGAGTAATGAGGGGAGAGAGCACCATCTACCCACCCTGGCTGCTGAGTGTTAGGATAAGGTTTGAAGGGTCAGAGAATGCATGAAGTTTGGAAATGGGATTCGGCTGACAGTTTCAAATTACAGCTGGTGATGTGTCTCAGGTCTGACTGGCTGATTTAGATTTTTCAATTTTATAATTATATTAGGATTTGCTGAGAATATCGCTTCATATTTGATTAGCTACAGAAGCTGTGTTTATTTGTGTTATTTGCCAAGAGTGCCCAAACTTAATATATAATACATAGACTAATCTAAGACAAATTATAAGCTTCAATGAGGGTCTTTTAACCTGTAAAAGCTCAAAAACTGGCTTTTAATTTATTGTGACATTGACCAAATAGTCATTTGACAGTTTTCTTCTTCAAACTATCTTAAAAAACCGACGTTGAAACTTTTTTTGGCCTGAATTTGATTTGAACACCAGGACGGTTTGAGTGCTGATGAGGGCTGTCGTCATAACAAGGGGTAAAATGTGTAGACTCTGGCGTTACGCCCAAGGTAGAACGTTTGTCAGCTGTTCCTTAAGTTCTGCAGATCTTGCTAAGGAAAACGACAAGATCTAAACCACTCTAGCATGTTATTAAACAGAAAGCAGGCCCGTTTGTATGAAACACACTGTGGAGCTTTTGAATGTCTGACTGGCAGTGCTCTCACACTCAGAGCAGACAGCATGGCGTTTGACATTAAGTGTGCCAGATGCTGTGCAATGGACTTTGGAAGAGAGAGAGAGAGCGAGAGAGAGAGAGAGGGAGAGAGGGAGAGAGGGAGAGAGGGACAGCGAGATTTGAAGCTACAGGAAGGCATGGTATTATGAAAATGTAAATAGAGGGCAGAGATTATGTAAGCGATGGAGCTGATAGTGATTGGAGACATGTCAGCCCTGCACTCTCACCTGTACCAACGGCCCAGGACAAACGCAGCGCTCAGCACAGCGCCAGTCAGGAACACTATAAAGAATTCAATCACATTTACACAACAAGCACTACAGTGGCTAACAAGTAAAGAAAGCCTAAACTAGCAATTAGCACCGCGCTAACTGCACCTCTGAATCATCACACATTTACCTCAAATCACGTTAAGCTGCTAACTAATCTCAAAAAGACTTGCTTAAGTTATTTCTGACACCATTATTCATAAACATGATTCACACAAAGCTAATTAGCTCTGTTAGCATTGCAGATAAATTAGCACTGCGCTAACTGCAACTCCAAATCATTACACATTTACCTCAAATCCCTCAACTTTACCACGTTAAGCTGCTAACTAATCTCAAAAAGACTTGCTAAAGTTGTTTCTGACACCATTATCCATAAACACGATTCACACAAAGCTAATTAGCTCTGTTAGCATTGTAGCATTGCAAATAAATTAGCACTGCGCTAACTGCAACTCCAAATCATTACACATTTACCTCAAATCACGTTAAGCTGCTAACTAATCTCAAAAAGACTTGCTAAAGTTATTTCTGACACTGTTATCCATAAACATGATTCACACAAAGCTAATTAGCTCTGTTAGCACTGCAGATAAATTAGCACTGCGCTAACTGCAACTCCAAATCATTACACATTTACCTCAAATCCCTCAACTTTACCACGTTAAGCTGCTAACTAATCTCAAAAAGACTTGCTAAAGTTATTTCTGACACCATTATCCATAAACATGATTCACACAAAGCTAATTAGCTCTGTTAGCATTGTAGCATTGCAAATAAATTAGCACTGCGCTAACTGCAACTCTACATCATCACAAATTTACCTCGAATCATTACGTTCGGACAATCGTTACATTGTAAAGTGATCTCTAAAAGAGTTGCTTACATTTCTGACACTATATGTCAGCTATCCATTAACGTGATTCACACAAAGCTAGTTAGCTATATTAGCATGTTAGCTACAGCGTCTTGGGCCAGCAGGCAGTTGTGGGTTCGATACCCGGGCTCACTGAGCTGCCACTGTTGGGCTCTTGAGCACGGCCCTTGACCCTGTCTGCTCCCCAACACTGGAGTTGGCTGTGTGTGTGTGTGTGTGTGTGTGCTCACTGCGCCTAGTTCACTAGTGTGTGTGTGTGTGTGTGTTCACTACCACAGATGGGTCAAATGCAGAGAACACATTTCCCTGTACATGGTGCAGTGACAAATACGTGCACCTTTGTTGAAAGGCTCTATAGTAAGAGACTTTCATTATTAGTAGCCTCTCACGCTTTTCACACCCTAGCGGCACTTGTGAACGATCCAGGAGGGCTGTTTCAGAAGACAGGTGGGAGCTGAGGGGCTGAGGGGGGTTTACGCTGTCAGTTGTCCTGTATCGTGTCGCATGGGGGTTAAAGATTTTCAAATAAAAATGCCAGTGGCAAGTCAGCTGCATGTCCTCCCTGAGCTACAATACAGTGCAAAAGCCAGAGCCCACCCTGCATTTGCTTCACTTCAAAACGGTCATTAGTACATAGTTGTACATTTTTAGCGTCAGGAAAAAGACCAGACAACGTATATTTAACAGAAAATGACACAGAGGCCCCAGCAACTAAATATAGCAGATGCTTCTGTAGTTAGCATGTTCAGCCATTTCCTTCATTACAGCTTTCATTATATTCAGCGACTGTTTCAGTGTTGCTTCAGAAATCTGCAGGAGATTCTGAAGGAAGCAGGAGTCTTAAAAGTCAAAGCATTGTCTGCTTCCCACCCTGCAAGCCATCCCAAAACACATTCAATGATGTTGAGGTCTGGACCCACAGGGTTGAGAGGCCTTCTCACAGTTAAAGCTTCAGGTGCTGATTATCTGATAGGGGGATTTCTGGTGGTCTGCCTGGGTCTGCCAGATGGTTTTCAGGGGTTCTACTGATCTGCGTCTTGGAATAATCTGAATAATACCTGTACTGAAATACCTAATGGGGGATCTTTGCACGGTACTGTAGAAATATGTAAAAGGGCTTTTTTCTCTGCTAAAGGACTAGTTCTCAAACTGGTCCTCAGGGACCCCCTGATGGTCCAGATATTTGCTCAGTGGCCACAAACTGCTAGTTGTCCTAAACAAGCTTTCATTGTACGCTTCTTTAAAAGCATGAATTGAAAGATTCTTCAGAAAAACCAAAAGTGTCTCTTCTATGGCATCTTTATTTTTAGGAGTGTTTAGTCTGCAGTGGCTGTAATAACATGTGGGACAACACCTGCATCTGCTGTGTTTGCGAACACACAGCCATCACATACACTCCCCTGACATTGCCCAATAACTAGCGGCTCTGTCTGTGTGTGTGTGTGTGACTAAGAGATATCTGTCCTCTGTTCAAGGCTGAATGAAGAGGTTGGTGAGTTAATGACTGCATGACAGTCACACACACACACACACACACACACACACTCACACACAAGTCCCAGTATTTTAGCATCTCAATCCATCTTTAGTTTGAACTAAATGGGAGGGAAAACCACTGAGGGAAAGCTGAGAGCAGCCAGCATTCGTTCTGGAGAAAGTCCACACAACAGCTCTCTCGAACCAGCAAGCAAAATAGCCCATCACTTAGTCACTGAATATTCCACCCAACAAGCCTGAATGCACATATTTTCATAGCCTTTCGGAATGACAGCCCTCACCGCGTGGACGCTTGTGTGAAAACCACCTCTTGCGCAAAGGCTTCAGAGGAGGCCTCCGACAGCAAGACAGCAGCTGGGACTGTACTGTTGTCCCTGGGATATTTGAGTGCCCTGCCCACCGTCCTGCTCCAGACAAAAAGCTGTTTGTAAGCAAAATACACTGCCATGGTAACTAATCTTCTGAGAAAATAACACTGCTTTGATGCAAAGTCAGCCGACCTCAAACTACATTAGTAATTAAGTAAATAAGTAAAGTAACTAACACACAAACTACATAATGAGGCAACTGAATAACTAACCATTTACATCTTATCCAGAGTGACTTACAAAAGTGCTTCACTATTTACTTAAGAATAACCTCAGCTAGTTTGAATAGGCTAAAATTCAAGTTTAGACTCTACTAAAAACTCAATAAGGACACCATTGTACTCTACTCATCGCCAAGGTACTCTCGGGTCTTCAGTCTGCGTTTGAAGATTGGCTTTAGACTACTGCAATCAAGTACGGAGTACGGACACAATAAACAAGCAAATAATTAAGTAAATATCTAACTACTTCATAAGTAACAACCAAACATATTAATTCATACCCTATTAACCAGGAAAAAATGTAGCCAAGTAATCAAGTAATTAAGAAACTAATTAATTCACCTATCCAAACAAACAACTAACTAAACAGACAACTACACTCTAATAACAAAGCAACCAGCCAGCAAACCAACGAACCAGCTGACAGGTAACTAAGTACATGAATAATATTGGACATAATTACCTAACTAAATACTTAGTAACTAACCTAAACAAGCAGTAGTAACCAACCAGGTAAATAAATGAACTAACCAACTAATTATTTAAAAGCCTACTAAAGTCTACTAATTAACTCTCTACCTAACTAACTCATTAGTTTGCCAATGTAATCAATTAGCCAACAACATAACCTACTAACAACATATGTAATAAACTAGCTAAATTAATGACAAACTAAAAAAGCCATGCAATCAACCACAAACAACTAACTACATATGTAACAAACTAACTAAACCATGTAATCAACTACATAAACAACTAATTAACTTACAAGACAGGTAATAAACTAAATAAACCATGCAATCATCCACATAAACAACTATATAATTAACTAACTAGACCATGTAATCAAATACACAAACAACTAACTAACTATCTAACTAACTAACTAACTTCACAGATAACAAACTAACTAAACCATGTAATCAACTACATAAACAACTAACTAACTATCTAACTAACTAACTAACTTCACAGGTAACAAACTAACTAAACCATGTAATCAACTACATGAACAACTAACTAACTAACTATCTAACTAACTAACTTCACAGGTAACAAACTAACTAAACCATGTAATCAACTACATAAACAACTAACTAACTATCTAACTAACTAACTAACTTCACAGGTAACAAACTAACTAAACCATGTAATCAACTACATAAACAACTAACTAACTATCTAACTAACTAACTAACTTCACAGGTAACAAACTAACTAAATCATGTAATCAACTACATAAACAACTAACTAACTAACTATCTAACTAACTAACTTCACAGGTAACAAACTAACTAAACCATGTAATCAACTACATAAACAACTAACTAACTAACTATCTAACTAACTAACTAACTTCACAGGTAATAAGCTAAATAAACCATGCAATCATCCACATAAACAACTAACTAACTAACTAACTAGACCATGTAATCAAATACACAAACAACTAACTAACTATCTAACTAACTAACTAACTTCACAGGTAACAAACTAACTAAACCATGTAATCAACTACATAAACAACTAACTAACTAACTATCTAACTAACTAACTTCACAGGTAACAAACTAACTAAACCATGTAATCAACTAACCAATTGACTAATTAACTGCCTAACGAACTAACTAACTATTTTGACATGCACCATTAAAAGGAAGGAACTGGTATGAGTCCTCACCAGCAGGATCTCACACATGCATGTATATGTGCAGTCTCAACTCTTCTGTGTATGAAGTAAACAGCCATAAACATATCGTACAGAAGTACACACACGCTTCTACTGCTGCCAAACATCCGACAGGGGAAGCGTGCGCTTGATCAGAGTAAGCCAGGCTATGGAGATGACCACAGGTTAACAGCAGGGATGCTATGGAAGAGTGATGCTTCACATCAGTTACCCTGTACGTCCTTCGGTCCACATTCTTCTTCGGGAACTCTGGCATTGTGAAGTCTGAGGACCAGCTTTTGGGGACTCATCCGAGGTGGCAAAAGACAGAAGGGGAGAATCAAGGGCAAGGGAAGACGAGCGAGGCAGAGGGAGAGGTCAGGAGCAGGACAGTAGTGTGTATGCTGCTGGCCCTGCCGTGGGCACCATGTGATCGTAAAGACATAAAGCATGTTCTGTCAGCCTCACTATCTCCGTTTACAATATGGCTTTTGTTAGCGAGGGCCGCCACGAGATCTGAGCCGCTTTGATCTCGGTTAATGGAGTTTAGTAATGATCACAGCGAGGCCAACCTCGCACACGCCCTCACACACAAACAGGAGCACACACACACACAGGCGCATGCATGTGAACATTAAAATACAAAAGCTGCACTCAAATGTAGGTAAGCGTAGGGTTCCTCCGCTGACCCCGACGCAAGGGTCAAACTGAAATGAGGTTATGAAGGAACTTTAGCACTCTTCATGCTGCTCATAGACATGAAAGCTTTGACTCAGCACAATGAAACTGACACACACACACACACACACGTACACATTTGTTTTACACAATGTCAGGACATGAGGATATACACATGATCTATTTGGATTAATGCTGCATTCCATTGACCTCAGACGTCGGACGTCGGAGCTGGAACATTTCTATTGGTCTATTTATCATAAAAACATAAAACATTGTTAAGAACAATTGCCAGATTCACTATATGTCAACAAGTGAAAAAACTGCTACTTTTATTTTGCATGAAAATATACCAGTATATAGTATACTATATGTAATAGTATTATATCCCATATAAAGGCCCAGAATGTCAGATTAACCACAAATATAAATAGGAGGAATCTACACCAAAATAACCTTACCCTTAAACTCAGCAACCATTAGAAATATGTAACCTGTTAAAAATTAGTATTTAAGTATTATTATTATTAAGAAGATAATCAATAAATAGCAACAATAATTTAAGCTTTTTGTTGGTCCTGATATTATAGGTGAGCCTTGTTTTCCTCTGCTCTGAACAGTCAATACATTTGTGCCCAAAAACAAACACCCACCCCCACGGATTCTAGTAAGATCATCCTTTATTAGTTCAACAGTGGGGAAATTCACATAGTACCTCGGCCTTTTAAACATCCGACTACTCAAACATACATTACAACTTCCACTGTAACTCACTGCTTCAGGAACACTGGTTTTTAATACATCACTGTCTTCATGGCAGCATATTGTATCTAAATTTTACCACTAACGAACCAATAGAAACGCTCCAAAATGACCTGAAATCAAATCTTTTTTTTTATCACTGACCTCCATTAAAAGCTAAGCAGATCTTTTTCTTCTGTTGGAAATCCAGTATAAAGACCAATGTGTGTAAGACAGCCAAGGAAAGATCATTGATTAAATCAGATATTATGGCTATTGTAAATGCTCACATACACTATAGGGACAAAAGTATTGGGACACCTACTCATTTATTGTTTCTTCTGAAATCAGTAGTATTAAAAAAAGAAGTTTATCCTGCTTTTGTTGGAGTGACTGTCTCCACTGTCCAAAGAAGGTGGCTTTCTTCTAGATTTTGGAGAAGCACTGCTGTGAGGATTTGACTGCATTCAGCATCAAGAGCATTAGTGAGGTCAGGGTGTTGAATGATCACCACCCCCACCTCATCCACTGCTCCACAGCTCAATGCTGGAGGGCTGTAGACCCCTCTAACCCATGTCTGGCATTAGGCATGGTGCCAACAGGTTCATGTCTATCTGCTCCAGACAGTCCTATTCTATTGGCAGTACTTCTCTACAGTTATTAGAAAAGCATTTGTACATCTTGTCTCAGCAATGAGTGCAACTTAAAGCAGCTGAATGCCTTCATTAGAAGGGGTGTCCACAAATATGTGGACAAGTAATCACCCACATATTTATCACATTCTCTGACCCAGAGCCCCTTGAAAAGGAAAACGGTCTAGTCTAGTCTTGCTCAAGCACCCTTCTTTTCTTGGTCAAGCAGTGGCCAGTCCTTTGCGTGTAGGCGGCCGGAGTTATCCACTACTCATAGTGGATCTTCTATACAGTCAAGCCTTTAGCGCTTTAGCTCTTCACACTGAATAAACACTTTGCGGTCGGGTTTAACGATCCGCTAGGGACAGGAGCCCTCAGGAACGTACAGTATCTCACTAAACAATCCATTCCCATAAAATTATGCAGCACATTTTTGAGCGCCGATCCAAACACCAGTGACGCAGAATCCACCCCTGATAACGCTGGGAAGTTGGGAACACAAGCTGCAGCTGGCAAGTAGCCTAACGTGGCCTATACAATGTTTTCGAGTAAGCAGAAAAGACAGAGAGTGAGAGAGAGTGGGTTAAACAAGAGGCCTGTTTGTCACTCACTGGTCTAATTGTGGTCTTCCTGTAAGTGATCATCAGTGGCCGTCTGATGTTTTCTCATAAACAAGAGCCTGATCCATATTATCGTTTACAGAGTCGACTGACTCAGAAAGGAGCCAGAAACAAACTGATGAATGGAATTTACTAGCACAGCGACATCAACAACAGCACCAGTCAGAAGTGCTCCATAGTGACCAATAGCTGCTCTGAAACGACGTCATTCTAGCATACGCACGAATAAAGCATAACATGGTCAATAGTCAATCAGTCCGTAAACCCAAAGACGAAAGGGCTGCGATGTCATTGACTGTATTTGTATGGAAATGAGCTGCAGATCAGAATGAAGTGAACTCGGCACGTCACTTTTTTTTCCCCTTGCAGGCCGGCTTAGCTAAAGTACAACCAAGGGACATTAGGTCACCCGTGGTCAAGTGATCAAAGCGAGCCGTTGCCATTAGACACACACTTGCACACACAGTAAGAGAGAGAGAGAGAGAAAGTCTTACTGACCCCAATACACAGAAGACAAGTCTACTAAGGAATCAGCTTTTGCAAACACAGCTTGTTTTCCTCTCTAGATTCTCAACAGTAAAGTCTAAGGGGGCCAAACAACAGCCCACCCTCTCCACATAGAGTTCTACAAGCCCTCAGTCTTCAAGACATCTGAGTACACTATAACGCAGTTCACTGAAAATAAGAAGAAATGGGAGGTATTACAAAGATGCCACAATGTTTGATGTCATGTCAACGATCGACCAGAACATTAGCACCACCTGCTTAATACTCAGTAGGTCTTCCTTGTGCTGCTTACAGTGCAGGACCTCTGAAGGCATTCTGCGGTATCTGGTCCCCAGCCCTGAGGAGCAGATCCTTTAAGTCTTATAAGTTGTGAGGAGGAGCCTCTATGGATCGCATCAATAGGCCTTACCCCTGAATACCAGGAACACCCCACAAGACCTGCCTGATGTTCTGAAGAAGGTCTGACCCATTCGTCTAGCCTTCACAGTTTGGCTCTTGTCAGAGGGGCTTAGATTCTTATGCTTGACCATTTTTCCTGCCTGTAACATCTTCATCACCTCCAAGAACTGACTGCTGGTAAATACACCCTTCCTTACAGATGTAGATGATGATAATCAATGTTTTTCACTTTAGCATCTGATAGTGGTATTAATGTTTTGACTGATTGGAAAATATATATATATATATATGTGTGTGGTTGGTGTGGCACAACAGATAACACCACTACCTGTGGGCTACCATACCATGTGAGAGACTGGGGTTCGATTCCCAGTCTGGGTGGCTATGCTGCGCTACACCAATAAGAGTCCTTGGGCAAGACTCCTAATGCTACATTGGCCTACTTCTGTAATACGAGTAACATTGTAAGTCGCTCTGGATAAGAGCATCAGCTAAATGCCATAAATGTAAATGTATAATCATCACATGTCAACATCAAATATGCATTAATCAAAACCATTATTTAGGCCTAATTCTGTGTACTACCATCTGGTGATCTTGATGATTATGAGCTGTTTTATCGACTCTCCACAATTTATGGTCAAATCAAGTTTTGGAAGGAGAAATACCTGTTAATTTGCTGTCCCATTTGACAATAAGCAGCAATCACAACTCCTGGTAAAGTGGGACAAAAGATAATCTACCCCTGAAAACAATTTACAGACACACAATTATTGTTAGGCTTTCTGGTACCGTTCCCAACCCTCTTTCATACGTATACAATTTAGAACCCCCTATAGTTCACGTCAGACTGTGATGTCATTTCATCTACAATGGTTTCTCATGCTCCTGATTTTAAAGTTGGCTGGGTCATGCCCCCAGAAATGGCATCCCATCTTCATAGCTTTAAGCATTTACCCCAGGCATCCCAAAGATGAGCTAAACACCAGGTTTTGATCAGTAAAGTACTGAGGATCAACCCCACTTTTCCCGTTGTCTCACCCTGCATTGTCTGTATTGAAAATGAACATTCACAGAATTACAGTAATTGACCATATTCCAAGACATGTCTGTCATGAGAACATGTCTGTCATGAGAACTCATGACAGCACATGACGTGTCACGGCTTGTTTATGCCGATGCTATGTAGCAGGGTTTAAATACAGCCTTACCCAGAAGTGCAGCTGTTGATAAAGAACATCAACTGAATGTAAATGTAAATCATCAACTATGTCATTAGCTGATTAGAAGATTACATTTAAATAGCATAGTTAAACAATAGCTCTACACCTGCTAGTTAAGTGCCCTTCTCATGTGCCTTTGTTCAATGCTCAATGTTCAATGCTGACGCAGGGTCCTATGATTACTCTGTTGTCAATTTCCTGTTTCTTTATTGCGTAAAAAAGAGAAATCACCATGTGTGTCTTTGTGCCGCTTTAGATTCAGAGCCGAGTGCCTCGTCACAGCTGCCCTCCACTTCCTCGCTTGGGGCAGGAACATATAATTCACTGGAATGCCTGGGAGCTTTTAAGTGGCATTAATGTGATGATTCATATGTGACGCTTTTATAATGTGAGCATTCACATCCTCATGAACAGCTAAGTGTGAGACGTGGCTTTGAGTAATCAGCCTGGCAAAAAGAAAACAAACCTAGGTATCAATCATGAGCTAAATAAATAGTGTTTAAACAGATGAATTAGAGCAGGAAGTGTACAGTACTCATTACAGTTCAAAGCAGGAGTTCTGAATTAGCCGCGGCGATGCGACTCTGGAAGAACCTGATGAAGACGCCTGTTCTCAGCTTACTTTTTACATTGCTATTAATTAAAAACACAGAAGGCTTAACATTTGTTTGTTTTCTTTAACGAATATATCTGATGTTAGCTAGGTACAAACTGAACAGTGGAAAATGTACCTGTAAATGTATTTCTCGGACAAACTAACACAATGGCACATCGTCCACTTAGGAGAAAAGACCTAGGGTCCTATCTTACACCCTGCGCAAGGTGCGATGTGATGCGATGTTATTGCTATCTTACACCCTGTGGATTTTAAGGGATGGCGGGTCAAGCAGAGCTGCACTTGAAGCTCGAAAGGCTCTTGGTGCAGATCAGCATAAATAATAACAAATAATTTTAATAATTGGTTTATTGCACAATGCTCCTAAAATGCTCCATGATTAATTAAGAGACTTATTACATGTCTTTTGCGCACTTCGAGCTGCATAAGGCGTACTTTTCCAACCATTACAATAGCAAAGACACACTGACGCCCAAAAAACAAGCTGCAGGGTTCACAGTTGGCAGTTCGCCTAAAAAGATCGACAAAATAGGGCCCTTAGTGTAGGAGTCCAGTGCTGTACCATTTAGCTGCAGATTTAGCCTCTTTGCTCATATGACAAGGTCGCCTTTGTTACTCATCCAACACGAAAACTACCAATTTCTCACTGTTATTCACTAATAAAGCTTTTTCAGATGTATTGCTCTGTGGGCTTTGGAACTCTTAGCAGTCACAAGCTCGGACATGTCATGTTGTTTATAAATGATTAGATGGTACACAATTTTGCTGTTTTATGGCCAGCACCACATGTGAATACCCATATATTCAAATAACAACGCCCGTTCCTCAGACGCAGTCAGAACCGTAATCAACAGAAGGATATCCTAGCAGCGCATGCTAATGACTAGTCATTCACCGAGAGAGGCACAGCTAGTACTTAGTGCTTCTTTACCGTGGAGAGCTTGTGGCTGTTACACCTGGACTTGGTGAAGCTGATATGCAGGTAACAGATGGCCTGCTTCACACCGTCTCTATGGGAACGGGGGGTATCCGCCCCAATGGTAAGGCAACGGCGGCTGGACGTGAGTTTTCAGGGATGTTTGCTTGTTTGCTTTGTAGGACCCAGAGGTGAAAAGTAACGAGTGACACTTACTCAGTTCATGTATGAATGAAGTTTTGATGAATTTGTAGTTTGGTGAGTATTTTCATACGCCAATACTTCCTTTCATTTTCATCCTAAATTCTCTATTTGTGCTTTAATTTCATTAAAAGAGCTTGATGTTCACACCTCTGGCTTTAAAGCTTTGGTATTTTATTATGGGCCAAAAGAAAAGAGAGAAATGGCATTTGACTTATAGCAGTTTGACTGTAGGCTATTTAACATTTACTCAGAATTAAGTACAAAAAGACAGATAAAGCAGTCATAACATTAGTACCACCTGCCTAATATTGAGAAGGTCCCCTTTGTGCTGCCACAACAGATCTGACCATTTGAGGCATGGACTCCACAAAACCTCTGAAGGCTCCAAATCTTATGCTCACTCCTTTTTCATTTGTCCTGCTTTTAACAACATCATAACCTTCAAGAACTGACTGTTCACTTACTGCCTAATGTATCCAGCCTTTGACAGATGGGGACACTGTAGATGAAGATAATCAGTGTTTTATACTTAGCCTGTCTAATGCCGATTATTATTATTATTATTATTATTAACAATAATAATAATAATAAAGTAAAAATACCTTTATTTTGAAGTATAGCTTTGGGTTACTGTAATGGGCGCATATGGACTAAACAGCCCACACAAACACATTTAAAGATTTACAGAACCCAAGTTCAAGGAGAGGCCCAGCAGTAATGCTTTTCCCATCCTAAACTACTAAAGGACTGTAGCAGGAACGCTGCAGCCTCCTAAGCAGCACGCACACAGCAGGCAGCACACATTACTTCCACTAGAGACTGCACGACTGAACAGGAAGGAGCCTCGCGTTCAACAAATGTGTGTTTATGCAACCTATAGTCTGTGCGAATGCAGTACCAGTCAACAGTGTGGACACACAATCAAATGCCTTGTTTTCATTATCTGAAAGACATAAAGACATAGGGTCTTTTTTAGTTAAGCCTTTTTAACTTAAATACTTAAATGTGTTTTTAAGACATATTGTATACATGACACATGAATTAATGTGTTAAAGGAAGACTCCAAGTCTCCAAGTGCTCAGCATATGAGAGAAGTTTAGTTTTTTTAATTGAGTCTTGAAATTCTGGTGTCCAAACATTTGACTGGTACTGTACGTACATGAACAAAGCTTGCTTATTTGCATATTTGTAGTACAGGATCAGTATACGAGTCTGTATGAGTGTGTCTGAGAACATACATTTGACTAAAAAGGCTAGCCCACCTGGTGAAGCATCCTCGCAAAGAAGAAAGTTGGTGAAGCAAGCAGGTGCTAGGCTTAAAGCTAACCCAACTACAGCACTACTCTTCAGCAGGTTAAATGCACACCAAGCTATCAAGACAGGCTGTTCATCTTCCATTAAAACAAGCAATCACTCCATTTCTTTACCTTAGAGTACTTCACCACAAAATGACTGGAAATGCCCCGGTGTGTTTGCTGCGTACATAAGCGCTTGTGTATACGTCCCTGAGCGACGGCGGCTTGATGGGAGCGTTCTTGGAGGCCCTTTTTCCTTGAACTTGCAGAAGAATGTGTTGTGTAACATCTCCAACTGACAGACACAAATACACCAGGCATCTGTCCCTCACTCTGTCTCTCCCTCTAATGACTTAACAAGAGACAAGCGGGCCACCTTAAAAGCTTAGCCATGTTTCCCCAGTCCACCCCACAACACATACACACACAAAAAGCACAGCCAGCACAAGCAGCCCCATGTGGACCAATACAGGCAGACAGGTTGACCCTGTTTTCCTGCGTTCATGTCCAGATAGCTTTCGCATGCTCGTCCCACCGATGCTGAGGGTCCCTTGGTGTGTGTAACAGTGCCCAAGACAAGCACGAAGGACGGAAGCAGGACAGAAGCAGGAATCTGCACTAATCCCTCTAACCCTGGTTTTATTATTCGTTTTTAAATCCTTATGCAGAAACTGTTGTGAATTATTTGGTAAGCGCTTGGTTTTGGTATATTTTGTGGAGTGCTGCAGGGTTCTATTTTAGGGCCTATAAAACTGTTAATATGGTAAATATGATAGCAATGTAGTTATGAGGGTGGGCTTACACACAGCGTCTAAAGGCTGAACTCTAGAGCAGAAATAAGGCTTTTGAAGTCTGGAGGCTTCATAAGATTATCACTTTACACTGGAGCTGTTTACACCCGGAAAGAAGCCGAAAGGAACCCAAACACAAAAAACATCAACAGGCCCTGAGCGGCGGGGAGGGGCCCAGAGGCCTAGCTAGGCTGTTATCAGTTCCAGCGGGGGAAATACGGACAGGAAGCTCATCTGAATGAAGGGAGGGGAGGCCTATCGGAAGCGCCGAGTAAACAAGGCTCTCCTTTTTAATCATCCCGACTCACGTTTTTCAACTCGGACGCTTTCATCTTGCCTTCTCCCCAACGCATCCGCCGCCCCACAGCCTCCCCCGAGCCGGAGATAGTGGCATATCCTCCAGAGAGAGACAGAGAGAGAGAGAGAGAAAGAGATCCCTAACTTTATACAGCTTACATATATCCACAGAGAAATGTTGAATGATCAGCACCCCACCTTATCCCTACCTTATCCCCAACTCAGTCCAAAAGTACTGAATGGAGCACCACCCATCATTCCAGAGAACACAGATCCACTGCTCCACAGCTCAGTGCTGGGGGGGCTTTATACCCCCTTATATGCCTGGCATTAGGCAGCACGGTGCCAATAGGTTCATCTGTTTATCTGCTCCAGGGAGTCCTATGCCAGTGCTTCTCTACAGGGACTAGACAAGCTGTGTGTGTGCATTTGCACAACTGTGTCAGCAACGCGTGCAACCTAAAGTAGCTGAATGCATTCGTTAGAAGGGGTGTCCACAAACCTTTGGACATACAGGTGGTGTATTTTCCTATAAAGAATAAAAACAAGTTGTTCGTTCTATAAACACAGTAGAAGCCAATTAGCAGCTGCTGGCTTCTGTTAAAGTCAACATGTTTTCATGATGCTTCGAAATGACGGTGTGTGATAATCGGCCGTTTGCTACAGATGCAGGAAAAACTGATCCAGGAACAGTCATATCACCTTTCTTATGAAGCTAAGCATCACAGTCAGGCTTTAGAACATTAGCCATGGCTAATCATACACACTGTCTTTGTGCCGCCGTTACAAAGGTCAGGGTGACCTCTTTCCTAAACAAAGATCCCCAGCAGAAAACAAGCTGGAAGGAAGAAGAAGAAGATGAAGATGAAAACAATTGAAAAGAATCTCCGAGGGGAAAGTGAGCCTTTTAAAACGGTTTAGCTTCTATTAATTGGGCTGAGAGCCCATCATGGGATTAACTTCAAAAGGTGCGGTGGGCAAAACCCCAAACTGCCCCCTTATCCATCCTCCACCCCCACCACCAACCCCCTTAGCTTCCCCTCCCACTCTCTCTGTGGGCTCAGGCAACAGCTGCCTTTCCCCTCAAGTTCAAAGCCATCCCAGAATGCATCGCTTCGACCAGGGCACGGTGTGTCTGCTTTGTACCGCGAGCGACCAGGATTCCTGACCCCTCGGACGCGGCCAAACGCACGGATGTAGAGCCTGCCAAGGCATCTGTGCTTCTAGCCTTTTCAAAGGTACGGGCGCAGGACCAAAGAGCGCAGAGATACTGATATCGGACGAGAGGGAGGGGTTTCGAGGGGGCAATGGTTGGAGTCAAAATCCCTTGGTGAAGTGCTTGGCAGTGTTGCCGCCTGCCGCAGCCGAGGCCAGTCCCTGATAGTTGGAACATGACCTTAGCGTAAAGTGTGGAAGGGTTTACTGGGGCATAAGGCACGGCTTTCATATGCCTAAAAGGGATTTTTTGCATAATTGTGAAAGGTTTAGTGAAAGATGTGTGGACTCAAGACTCTTAAAGAGGACTGAACCAGTTGTCCAAAGTGTTTATGGTATCAAAAAGCTCAGAAAGTTACTACATGGAACAGTAATGAATATGATGCAGGTTAAGACGTAGAAGAAACCAGTGCTCCAGTGAAGTTTTTCAGACTGAGCAGCATTGGACTAAGTAAGCACTAAGGCACCAACAGGAGAGAAAACATCACCACAGACGGCTTAACTGTATCTGGCCTCCTCAAAATAACCAAAACAGACCAAAACTAACCAACACGTGCTGACCAGCTAACCCTGAGTGGTATTTAGCTTAGTTGGCTCACTTGCATTATCTAGAACAAACTAAGGAACACATGCCGACTAGCTAACTCAGTGTAGTCTTTAGCTCCAGGACCAAGACTGAGTAGTACCGGACTAAGTCAGGAATCAGGGTTAGCCCTGAGACACTAACAGGACTAAAAAAAAGTCACCACAGACTCTAGCCTGAATGCTTATCTGGCCTCCTCAAAATAACCAAAACAAAAAAAAGCATAAACTACATAGCACATGCTAACTTGCTAACTAGCGTGGTAGTTAGCTTAGTTGGCTAACTTGCATTATCTAGAACAAACTAAAAAGCATGCAGACTAGCTAATTCAGTGTAGTTTTTAGCCTAGTTGGCTAACTTGCGTTATGTAAACATGCAGACTAGCTAATTCAGTGTAGTTTTCAGCCTAGTTGGCTAACTTGCGTTATCTAAACATGCAGACTAGCTAATTCAGTGAAGTTTTTAGCCTAGTTGGCTAAGTTGCGTTATCTAAACATGCAGACTAGCTAATTCAGTGAAGTTTTTAGCCTAGTTGGCTAAGTTGCGTTATCTAAACATGCAGACTAGCTAATTCAGTGCCTGAATGTTTTTCTGGCCTCCTCAAAATAACCAAAACAAAAAAAAGCATAAACTACATAGCACATGCTAACTTGCTAACTAGCGTGGTATTTAGCTTAGTTGGCTCACTTGCATTATCTAGAACAAACTAAAGAGCATGCAGACTAGCTAATTCAGTGCCTGAATGTTTTTCTGGCCTCCTCAAAATAACCGAAACACAAAAAACGAAACAGCACGTGCTGACTGGCTAACTCAGCGTAGTCTTTAGCTCCAGGACCGAAACTGAGGAGCACCGGACTAAGTAAGAAATCAGGCTTAGCCCTAAGGCACCAACAGGAGGAAAAAAAACATCACCACAGACAGCGTAACTCAATCCAGGACTAGACTGAATTTGTATCTGGCCTCCTCGAAATAACCAAAACAGAAAAAAATAGCCCTGGGGGAGAGAGCCTGTGGTAGTTTCACGTCTGTTCTGTCCTACTGACATATAATCTTTTCCAAAAACGTAACTCAAGCACGGTTCTCTGCCTCAACAACAACAGAATTCTTCAGGACGATTAATATCCCACTTTCAAAACGCAAAGTACACAATCTGTACATGATCTGTTTCCATTCAAGACCAGTGGCTGCACAGAGATTACCCCCCCTCCCCCCAAAATTAAATGAAACGTTTCCACCATCATCATCATGTCTAATCTTGTTTTTCTCCCTCTCTCTTTCTTTCTGTGATCTGCTGGCTGGGCCCAGTAAAGCGAGGCGAATCCGGGGCCCCGAGAGACAACCGGTGGCTCTGGAGAAACACTGCGCTTAAGGAGATCAAAGCTGGACTGAGATGTGTAATTACTGGCGGTTATGAAAACTGGCTGTCATCTTCTGCCATGGATGAGCGTGTCGAATTCGGAGTAGCCTGAGGACAGCCAGGCAGGCACGCCTGAAAAACTTTGAAAAGCGAGTAAGAAAAGTAGAGAGAGAGAGAAAGCGAGTAAGAGAAAAAGAAAAATACAGTCAGAAATGCTCACAGAAAGTGATTTGTCCACATCGTCCTTTTTCCTCCTTGGTTAAGATGCTGTGTTCGATATGGGGCTTGGAGATCATTAGCAATGGAGCAATGAGAGCATTATTTATTGACCTCAGAAGTTGGTTTTCAGTGCAAACAACTGTCTGAGCACAAGTTTGACAAAACAAGACTTTATGTAATTGTAATAAGTCTCATAAAATGAAACTTCAGAATCACTTCAGAAGGACAGCAGTGAAGACGTGTGGCTCTTTGCTGCGCAGCAAGACGCTAACCTAGGGTCTGTAATGTGAAAACGTAAGAGCAGTTTATTAATCCACAGGCAAACATGTAAACATATGACTAACTTGTGTTAACTATCCAGCCCAAACTAAATAACACATGCTGACTAGCTAACTCAGTGTAGTTATTAGCTTTTAGTTGGCTATATAGAAATAATCAGAAACAACTGCCATTCACCCCCACTACCTTACTCCCCAAAAAATATTGCTCCCCTACTTCAAAAAAAAAAGGTACCAGGTACACTTTGGTCATTTACTGGAAACTGAGCCTGCGTCACCACAGTAAACTTGTCAGAGGCTATAGGTCGAAGAGGAAAGAGGCTGTGTTAAATAGTCAGAATGATGTATCCTCTTTTCTCCTATTCTTCCTCTGTCTCTCCCTCCCTCCCTTCCTCCGTTCCCTGGAGGAAAGCAGCATAAAGCCAGAGCACAAAGCGCTCCCCTGCAACTTAGGCCTGTTGCGACAGGTCGGCGCACCAACAAAGAGTACCTCGCATAGTACAACACACTCTTTGTGTGGTGAGAGAGCACCTTACCCAAGAGTGGGTTATCCTGACACACACACATACCCACTTCCACACATGCCAGTCGTTTTTTTTTTGCCCATATGAAAGCAGCGGGCTCGCCACATGTAAAGGCTGTGTAATTCCTTGTCAATTACAACAGACAACACTGCCTGTTTTGCTACTCAAAATACCGCCGCAGCTAGCGAGTGAAGGGAGGGCAGGCAATTTCACGTGTTTCTCCGAGACCTTCTGTTTTTCTAGTACTGTTTCTACCCTCCACACAGTTGTCCCAACTGACCACATGCTAACAAGCCCTGTGTGAATGCTACGGTCACACAATACGGTTTGGGATAGGCCAAAGCTTTAAAGTTGGTAAACGAATAACAATTATCGCACATTTTTCAAACTACGTCAGATGCAGACCACCAGCTGGGTTAAGGTCTGGTGTCTACGGGTTTCTTCCATAGTTTTGCACGGGAGCTACAAGGCTAATTTTGTTTCGTACACTAAAAACACTAGTAGTGTCCACCTTGAGGCCTATACTTACTTGCCTATATGTTCTGCTCAGTTTTACAGACAATATCATACGAACTCTGCTTACGAATTTGCTTACGTTAAGACTTTAAGTTGTTTAAGTTGTGTAATGACTCTGGCATGCTAATTGGTGTACTTACGCTTCTATTAGGCCTACTTGTTAGCTTCATTAGCCTCGAGGCGTCAGTGCAGAACTACAGAAGCACTAACTTCAGACTAACTTCAGACTAACTTCAGACACCAGACGACTTAAGAGGTTAAACTGTGTAAATTAGATTTCTGCTGAACGATTACTTTAATGGGTGTCCACATGGTTCCACAGGGTTCAAATCTTTACATGATTAGAATTTACCGAATTACCCCCCACCCCATCAGCTTTATTAAGATTATCCAGTGCTGCCCTGCACGTCGCCTTCAAAACGAAAACATCTGGCAAAGCCTGGCCTCCCAGCACAGGCCCAACAGTTTACAAGCCCACAAATCTCTCACCTCCACTACAGCCTGGGTGGGGTAGCTGGCACACACACACGCACACACACACACACACACACACATGGACCCCTCACCAGAGCTTCACTGGCAACATCACTTCTTGTCAGCCAGACAGCGGCAAGATCTCTGATGAGATTAAAAAAAAAAAAAAGTGATCCTATCACGATAAACACGTGTGTCATCGGCTCTTTGCTGAGAAAGATTTAGCGCCTCTGTCATCGCCAACGAGGAAATTGACAGCGCTGAGATTGAGAGGCGTGGGGGTCACTGCGGTTTAGCATACAGCATCTCGTTTACCTGCTTGTGAAGTTTTGCCAATGGGAGGGAGCTTAGAGTGCAGTCTTGTCCAAACAAGCTAGCTGTATCAGAGAGACACTTCCAGCGATGCTTAAGGCTGATATGTCTGGCAGGCCAATGTCTGATATTGACTTAGGCCTAATAATACTATTAGCACTAGTACTATCACTATTAATATTACTATTGTTTGCTAAGTTTAGACTGTTACCTACATTTAAGCGCAAGAGAATAACTGATAACTGATCAGAAATACTTTGGTGATCCATATTCAGATATGAGGAAACACATGTTAGAACTTCAAAGCATTTTCCATGGTGATGGTGATAATCTCAGCACCATATAATTAGCAGCTGGGTCAGCTTCTAGTTTAGCCTAATCATTTAAAATGATGACTGGGACTATATTCTGCACATATAGCGTATGACACAGTACATCAGAGGTTCTTTGAGTCTGTTTGATTGGAAACTAAAATGTTGGCACATATTTTCGGACAAGCTCATCCATTGTACTCTCTACCAGAGAGCAGATTTCATGAATCTGTTGCCTATAATTTGCTAAGTGTTGTTTAAATGGTGTATTTAGTAAGATGGTGATTTGATGCTGGTGACTGTCTGTTTGTAAAGCTTATTATTAAGTGCAATATTTTCTGTTGGATATTTTTTACCCTACTATGTGAAAGAGAATAAAGGAATTTGCATTATATGAGCTCTTATTAGAACTAATGCAATTTTCAATTGTATCAATTATCAACTCAAGGCTACTATTAGTAATATTATATAATATTATTACTATAAGTACTTCTATTATTAGTACTTATAACACTACTTTTAATACTATCATTGCAGCTACTGTTCAGGCTCATTTCCAAGCTGGGCTGCATCAAGTTTCATTCAGATATGATGTCTCCAGAGGTGTGGAATAACTGACTGCATGTACCAAGTAAAATTATGTCCATTTCTAAGTATCATCAGATTATATTTTGTATAATAAATATTTGTGAGAAACCGAACCCACTTTATTCTTTAACATTTGACCTTTTTTGGTTTACTGCCATCCTACTCTAACAAACTTTATACCCAAGCTATGTTCATAATTACTCAATAATGTCTGATGTATGTATCAATCATCTTCAGTATGGCTTTAGGCGACACAGGGCACCTCAGGAAGATGCAGTTAAGAGATCTGGATACGAGAAAGGCTCTGGCTCACAATGCTTCTGATCAATTTCCACACTGTAAAATCAGCTGCACTGAGCTGCTCCATCAATCACGGCCTCCACCATCATTACCTCCACTTCTCTAATGCAGAATCCAAAATAATTCGGCACATTTGCTGACCTATATTTGCTTCTACCGGAGTCGCTATTCCACTGACATTGCAAGACATTTACTTCTGGGTGCAGAAGAGAAGTCTAGAAGATCACCTACACACTTGCCTCAGAACAACCTCCTGACCGATGGTCATTCATTACATTACATTTATGGCATTTAGCTGACGCTCTTATCCAGAGCGACTTGCAAGGTGACTCGTATTACAGAGGTGGGCCAGTGTAGCGTTAGGAGTCTTACCCAAGGACTCTTACTGGTGTAGCGCAGAGTAGCCACCCATACCGGGAATCGAACCCCAGTCTCCCACATGGTGTGGTAGCTCAGTGGCAGGTAGCGGTGTTATCTGTTGTGCCACACCAACCATCCAGCTCCCAAACCTCGGCCCCTATGTTTTTCACAGGTTAGCCACTTCTGCACGTATCTGGGACTCAGTTCTCATTGCTGTCCCAAAACGTTGGAAGAGAAACTGAAGGGAACACGTTTTTAGATCTGCTCTACAACACCCTTCCATCAGATGACCACCCTGCATCCAACCCTCCTCCAGGGCCTCTCTCACCATCACCCCTGCCACCACAGGCCTGATGTTCTACCACCTTAAGCTAGCTCCCAAACTTTGGAGCCTGTGCTGACTCTCTTGACGCGCTTCTACTTGGGACATGATGTTTACTTCTTGAGGCTCATCTGACAGAGAGACCACAGAAATCACAACGCACTCTACTGACAAATCACCATTCTGTATCCACCCCCCCACCCCACAACCCACCCCACCCCACCCCACTCCAGTAAGCCCCTACCTGCATGAGTTTTCCCTCTGCGTATCCGCCGCTGCTGCCGGCGAACACGCCCTCCAGGATGATAGGCTTGGCCGTGGGCTCCTGCCTCAGCACGGTGACCTTGATGACGGCGCGGGGCGCCGAGCGCTCCGCCTCCACGGCCGCCGCAAGCTCCAGGCCCGCGTGGCCCAACGCCGCCTGCAGGGCGGCC
This sequence comes from Salminus brasiliensis, assembly GCF_030463535.1. Lineage (NCBI taxonomy): Eukaryota > Metazoa > Chordata > Actinopteri > Characiformes > Bryconidae > Salminus > Salminus brasiliensis. The sequence continues at coordinate 10,399,935 of NC_132878.1, read as the reverse complement.
GCCAGCAGCCACGGCCACAGCCCGGCCAGCCGCCGCCCGGAGACCCTCATTGGCCCGGCTGCATAATGCACGGACCACAGGGTGAACGGCAAGCTCCACGCGGCTCTCCTGCTGGCTGCTGCTGCTGCTGATGGTGCTGGTGGTGGAAGTGGAAGTAGTGGTGGTGGTGGGAGGTGGTGGTAGGTGGTGGGGGGGGTGTTCTCTTTACTTGATGATAATAAAGATAATGATGATGATGATGATGATGATGACGAAGATTATCTCAATCGAGACCAGGTCTACTGCTCTGGCCTTGCATGGTCCAGAAAGTTGGGGAAGGCAGAGAGGAGCATCAGCTGAGTTAACTGCAGCTCGCGTGCGAGCTCCTAAAAATCAGTGGTCATTATTAACAGAAGAAAAACAAGCAACAGACGTGCACGTGCTACATGTATCGTATCGCGCGCACGAGCAACCACAAGGTTGCCAAAAAAATCAACGCTGGCTAGCCTGCATCACTCACTGAGGAGGCCAGGCAGCACAGGGTGCATGAGGAAGAGCGCATGGACACTGCTGCTGGAAGTGGGGCTCTGCAAGTGTGCATTGATCCAGGCTCGTGCTGAAGCTACTCCACTCTGGCACGAGCTGCTCTTCCTTCTTCTTCTTCTTCTTCTTCTTCTTCTTCTTCTTCTTCAATCATGCAGGCATGGATCCTTCCCAAATCGGCTCCAGACTACTGGCACTCATAGACCAGACTGAAACCCACTGAATGTGTCAGATCCATTCCTCGGGGTTCCTCTGGACGGGGGTATGTATCCGCTTGGGGGCCCAAGGAATCCCCCCCACCCCCACCCCCCCAAACAACACTGGGGTTAGGGTGGTGGATGGATCCTCTCCTCCCAGCTTAATGATTTGTATCCAAACGCTGGCAGATTTCCAGGGGCTGATAAATCCTGTGAAAGTCAACGTGTGGAGAACTTGTTGCAAGCCTGGCTTCCTCCCTCCTTTGAGCGCAGTGCAGTGAGGGCAGTCTGCCTGCACGGATAGTCCAATATCCACACACACACACACACACACACACAGAGAGACACACACACAGAGAGAGAGAGAGAGATACAAGGCAAAGTTTGGATCAGCTTCTGAGCCCTGCGCTTTAGTCCACTTTGGAGCCGGACAGGCAGGTCAACCACGATCCACGATCACGTGTAATCCGCGCAGCCGAGCAGGCGTGCTGGCCATCATGTGAACCATGTTCGCCGCTCGAGCACCTTCCCAAAACGCGACTCCCATCTCCCAAGGTCCGGAATCCTCCCGAGGGGTAAAGAGAAGTTCCGCGGCTCCATAAACAAAGCAAAGCAAAGCAAAGCAAGAAAACCCTAAAACCCTAAACCCAGAGCTGAGCACTAGTCTGAGAACAGGAGGCTGCCTCAGAGGGACGGTGCCTGTTTTTGGAACAAGCTGGAGAAGTTGGAGAAGGTCCCAGCGGCGGAGAAGTGGAGAAGCCCGGCCGAGTGTCCCTCCCTGGGGATCTCATGGAGCGCCTACCTGCGGGCTGAGTGGCGCGGAGGGTGGAGCAGAGGCGCTCCGCCATGCTGAGAAACAGTGGCCGATGCGTGGCGCCCTCTAGCGGATATCGCTGGAGTCTGCACTCGGCGACTTCTACAGTTGTATCCCAAAGTTTGGGCATCCCTGGTGGATTTTCTATAACCTATCTATAATGTACAGAGAACAAGCATAAGCACACTTAAAGGCACACGTGCTGCTTATTTGCTTCATTTGTAATATGTGCAGAACTTGTAATATGTGCAGAACTTGTAATATATGCAGAACTTGTAATATGTGCAGAACTTGTAATATATACAGAACTTGTAATATGTGCAGAACTTGTAATATATGCAGAACTTGTAATATGTGCAGAACTTGTAATATATACAGAACTTGTAATATGTGCAGAACTTGTAATATATGCAGAACTTGTAATATGCAGAACTTGTAATATGTGCAGAACTTGTAATATATACAGAACTTGTAATATATGCAGAACTTGTAATATATACAGAACTTGTAATATGTGCAGAACTTGTAATATATACAGAACTTGTAATATGTGCAGAACTTGTAATATATGCAGAACTTGTAATATGTGCAGAACTTGTAATATATACAGAACTTGTAATATATGCAGAACTTGTAATATATACAGAACTTGTAATATGTGCAGAACTTGTAATATATACAGAACTTGTAATATGTGCAGAACTTGTAATGTGTGCAGAACTTGTAATATATACAGAACTTGTAATATATACAATATGCAGAACTTGTAATATATACAGAACTTGTAATATGTGCAGAACTTGTAATATATGCAGAACTTGTAATATGTGCAGAACTTGTAATATATACAGAACTTGTAATATATGCAGAACTTGTAATATATACAGAACTTGTAATATATACAGAACTTGTAATATGTGCAGAACTTTTAATATATACAGAACTTGTAATATGTGCAGAACTTGTAATATATGCAGAACTTGTAATATATACAGAACTTGTAATATGTGCAGAACTTGTAATATGTGCAGAACTTGTAATATATGCAGAACTTGTAATATATACAGAACTTGTAATATATACAGAACTTGTAATATGTGCAGAACTTGTAATATGTGCAGAATGTTCAGGCAAAATGATTAGTGATAAATCTCCTTATCTGAGCAGTAAGTGTTTATTCACTCAGTAAAACACTGATATTAGAATAAACACTAATAACATTCATACAGAAAGTTGTGATTTTACATCACTGTGTTCCATAAATCATCTCCAAAGCTCTCCTATTGTTTATAACTATCATCCAACACCTAGGTTGGTGTGGCACAACAGATAAAACCACTAGCAGCTAGTGAGCTATTACGCCATGTGAGAGACCAGGGTTCAATTCCCAGTCTGGGTGACTATCCTGTGCTACACCAATAAGAGTTCCTGGGCAAGACTCCTAACACTACATTGGCCCACCTCTGTAATACGAGTTACCTTGTAAGTCGCTCTGGATAAGAGCGTCTGCTAAATGCCGTAAATGTAAATGTAAATCAGAGCGTATTGATGGTAAATCTGCTGCTGCTGATGGACTAGAGCACATGCATGTTGTGCTGGATGGGGCCAACCAGGAGAACCCTGGAACCAAGCTTCGTTCTTCAGACTGGCTCACAGGATCCCAATGACTTTCTTTAGAAAGAGAAGTTCTTGCTCCTTTTACTGGATTCATGTTTAACACCATCTGTTCTAAAGGGATTTGAAGTTTCTCCAGTAAAAACTCTTATTGCTGAGAGAAATGCTTTTAAATAAAGCACTTAGGTGTCTAAAACATCTGCCCAGCACTGTACATATTGTGGAAAACGAAAAAGGAGGCATGCTCATGTATGGAGGTGTATTGTTGCAAAGCAAAATCTTTTTATTTTTATTTTCAGTATGTTATTAAAAGATGTTATGTCATAATTATCAAATAAACATCTTGTTTTTATGAGACAATATGTTGGTGTTATGATATATATTGTACAACAGCATATGTTGCATAAAATATCTACATAAAGGTGCACCCATTGCTGACACAAATGTGCAAATGCACACACACAGCTTGTCTAGGCGCTGTAGAAAATAGGACTCTCCAGACTGATCCAGATACACATGAACCCACTGGCGCCACGACTAATGCCAGGCATGGGCTAGAGGGGTACAATGCCCCCAGCTGTGTTTTCAGGAATGATGATCCAACATCCTGACCTCACTGGTTGAGATTAAAATCTAGTAGGAAGCCTTCTTCCCTGGACAGTAGAGACAGTTAGTCCAACAAAAGCAGAATACGCTCGTTTTAATACCCTTGATTTCAGAAGAAACAATGAATGAGCAGGTGTCCCAATACTTTTGTCCATGTAAAGAAAATGTGTCATAAAAATGCTGTATGCTGTAATTATGGCATAGAACATCTTGTAATTAATGTGTAAATATGCAGTTCTGTGATATTATGTTTTTTCAATTTCACCATTGATTGAATTAATCAAACCTCACTTGATGCTTAGCTTAAGTCAGCTTAAATCCTAGTGTCACTGAACAGCATAGGTGATTATATTAATAATATTAAGTGTTTAGACACTGCGAAAGATTCCTAAATCTCAGTGTTTATACAGACACAGAAATCAGATATCCTAAATGCTTCTTTTTCCATGATTGAGCATCTTGAACCACAAAAATAATAACTTATGCCATTTTTATGACATAAAATAATGCAATTCTCTATAGTACATCCTATATGTCCTAATTATAACATAATATGTTGTTTTTATGACATATTATCTCATTACAAAATATTTCCCCATAATATTAATATGTACATTTCATAATTATGACATAACATCTCATAATAACAACATGCTGAAGATTAAATGTTTTGCTTGGCAGCAAAACACCAGCACTTTTTGTTCGTTTTCAATATCTTACATTTAGCAAATAAAAACTGGACTACAAAATATGCAGAATAATGGTCTGTTGAACAGGGATTCCCAAACTGTGAAGCCATAGTCTTCCCGTTTACTTCTGTACAAGATTCTGTACTAGTTACAGTGGCAAGACAATGTATGTGAACTCTTTGGAATTTAATGTTTTTCTGCATTAATTTGTCATAAAATGTAATCTGATCCTCATCCAAGTCAAGCATGTTGACAAATATAATGTACCTAAAATAATGACACAAGATTATTATATAAAGATCTTGCAGGTCTTTATTGAACACACTTATCCAACAGTCAAAGTGGTAGTGGAAAAAGTAAGTGAACCCTTGGATTTAATAACTGGTTGACTCCCCTTGGCTGCAATAACCTCAACCAGGAGCTTCCTGTAGCTGTGGATCTGACCTGCACATTCTCCAGGAGGAATTCTAGCCCATTCTTTCTGGCAGAACTGCTTTAGTTCTGTCATGTTCCTTGGGCGCATCATGTGTCCGTCTTTCTTCAAGTGAGTCCATAATACTTTCATAGGGTTGAGATCTGGGCTCTGACTTGGTAAATGCAAAATAAGCTATAAGCTATTCTGTTGTGGACTTGCTCCGGTGTTTTGGGTCATTGTCATGTTGCATCACCCAACTTCTACAGAGTTACAGACACTGTCACATTTTCCTGTCAATCTTTTTATTACACTTGGGAATTAATTAATTCATCCCCTCAATGATTGCAAGCTGGCCAGGCCCTGATGCAGTAAAGCAGGCCCAAATCATGTTCCCTCCACCATACTTTAAGATATTTCCAATTTTCTTTTTACGCCAGATGTAGCTGATGTTCTTTCCAAACAGTTCAATCTTGGTTTCATCTGTCCACAAAACATTTTGCCATTACCGCTGTGGAGTGTCAAAATGCTCTTTCGCAAAGTTCAAGCGTGCAGCAATGCTTCTTTTAGTAAGTAGTGGCTTCATTTGTGATGTCCTGCCATAGACACCCTGCATGTTCAAGGTTTTAAGGACTGTAGACTCATGAAGACAGATGTTAGCCTGTACCAATGATGCCTTTAATCTTTGGCTGTCACTCAGAGTTGTTTCTTTACACCACTGATAATTCTCTGTTGTGCTCTTGGGGTCATTTTGACTGGGCGTCCACTTCTTGGCAGAGTATCCACAGTCCCAAATTGTCTCCATTTGTAGATTGTTTGCCTTACTGTAGACTGATGAATTTCTAGAGTATTTGTAATCACTTTGTAACCATTTCCAGCTTCATATAAATCAACCATTTTTTGTAAATCGTAAATCCTCTGAAAGCTCTTTTTGGTGAGGCGTGGCTCACATACATAAAAAGTTTGAGTGGTGTTTATCAGTCACAGCTCTAGTCCACACCTCCAAACTCATTTTCCTAGGAAGACTCCAGGTAGGCTAACACCTGACTCCAATTAGCATTTGCATTAACTCAAGGGTTCACATACTTTATCCACTAGCACTATGAGGTTTTTATGGTTGTTCTCAATGAAGACATGAATGATCAGAATTATTTAAGGCACATTATATTTGTCACTACACTTGACTTGGATGAAGATCAGATCACATTTTGTGCCAAATTAATGCAAAGGGTTCATATACTTTTTCTTGTATTACGTCTAAAATAGCTTTGCCAACAGTGCTGTACTACATCATAAACTATCATTAAAAGGAAAATCCAAGAATTCCCATCAAAATTTCTTTATGACTGAGAAAATTCTTTCAGAATGATTAAGTAATTCAGAGTGATTTGGTGTGCAATGCATCATTCTAGAGAAACATACCAAGTCAGAATTGTTCACAGTGGTGGTGATAGGAATCAGACGTCGAAGAGTTTATTACTACTTGGCAACGTTATGAATGCAGACTTTAAGAACCAAACCTGGTTCAACTCATTAGACAATTACCAGATTTAGTCAGTGCTTTAACACACTGTTATTGTTATCGACTTATGCTAAATTTAGGCTAATTGTGGCAGTAATGTAGTTAATACATATACTTATGTGTGGGCCTTTTTACAAAGTTTAAGGTGTTAAGGAGGGAATCACCAAACTGTGCTGGACTCGGGTCCACCAGGACAGAAATTGATGTACGCTGCTGTGCACCATATCAGTGCTACTTAATCCTGCTTCTAAGAGGCCCACCATCACGCACAGTTTTAACTGTTGCACTGATTCAGCCCTTCCGGTACCTATCAAGCCCATGGCCTTTTATTTTCACATCATTTATAAGATCTGTTGGGCAGGGAAAAGTTGAAAGTGTGCAGAGTAGCAAGTCACCAGAAAGGATTAACTCTACTGTATATTACACACTTGCCAGTTTAATACACCTATCTTGTATCTGCACACCTGCCATATACTTGCATCTTCTAGGTTTACACTTACTGACTGTAGCCCATCTGTTACTGCACAATTTACCAGCCCCCTCTACCACCTTCATCACTGGCTGAATGGCTGTCATAGGACTACCTATGACTAGATACTATTTATGTGGTGGATCATTCTCAGCACAACATTGATACCACCATAATAGTGGTAGTTAAACAGTACACCTACCGAGACACAACTGTTTAGTTGGTATATCCTGTAGGTGTGCAGTTAGACACTATGACTCAGGGGTATTCACTCCCAGTCCTGGAGGGCCACCATCCAAGCACAGTTTGGTGCTTCCCCTTCTCAAACACACCTACTAAACCTGGCAATTAACAGATGAGTTGAACCAGGTGTGTCTGAGCAGGGAAATCACCAAACTGCTTGACTCTGGCCCTCCAGGCCTGGGAGTGAATACTCTTTATTTAGCTCATCTATTTACATGCACAATATGTGTAAACCATCATCTGACCAAGTGGTGTTGAATTTCAGCCCTGGAGGACTGGATTCCTGGACAGTTTGGTGATCTTTCTGTTCAAACACACCTCATGTAACTCCAGTTTTAGCTGTTATGTTAAAACAGGGAAATCACCAAACTGCTGGACCTTGGCCCTTAGTTCCCCACCCTTTCGAGCTCTTTGTCAGTGGACAGTTTTTGACCACAGGACCCCTGTCCTGGTATTTTTGGTTGGCGGACTGTTCTCAAAGTAGTGGTGACAATGAAGTATTTAAAAACTCAATAAGCAACAATACTACATACAGTAACACAACAGTAACACAATAACATGCCATGTAATTTTCATTACAGGGTCACCGCTCTATTGAGAATGGTCCATCACCCAAATAACATCTGTTGAGCTGTGGCCTGTGGGCTAGGCTTACTAATTGTACACCTACAAAGTGCACCTATACAGTAGTTATACCTGATATAGTGGCCAATAAGGGTTAGAATGTACATGTACATGATGGAAGACGTGCCTAATAAACTCACAAAGTGTAGCTATCTGTTCTAGTTTGCCCCCTAAGGTTTAAACCATGAAACAAGAAATTGTTTAATTGAATATTTTAAATGTCTTGACTAGTTTTGGTTGAATGGATTAGCATTTATTGAAATGTAAAAAAAAAAAAAAAAATTATTACATGCCATAAAAAGTAGCCTTAGGTTTTCTCTATCGCAGCCTTAAAATGTTCTTCTTTTAAAAATGTTTAAAAAAATAAATATTATTTTAAAATACAAATTTATTTGGGCCCAAAAAAAAACCCCCAATATTTAAAAATGTAAACACATTGTTAAAAAACAAGTTAAATCGCAGACATAAACATAAACTTACTCATCACTGAATTATCTATTATAATTCATTTCAAAATAAACTTCTAAATAAATCTTAAAAAATTTAAGCCAATACATTAAATGTATTATACACAATAAATATCATTCTAAACATATGGCTAAATGTTAATTTTATACAAATATTGCATATAAATAAGTGAAATATGTTTCACTGAATTATCTTTGGTCCAACTTGAAAAGATTTAAAGAATCTATTCAATATATAACAAGTGCTGTTTTGTGTATACGGGCAAGTATGTTACAGTCCATCCATTAAAAACATTTACATTTAAAGCAATGACAATTAAAATGAAAAAACGAAATCATTGCGCTTACAACAGAAAGGAACATATCTAATTTAGAAATCATGTGTGGTGTTTTATAAGTGTACACAAAGTGGCTGGTACGATATCCTCAAACTTTACTTTCCAAGTGAGTCGCCCTTCTGGCGTGGACTGAAGACACCGGTGGTGGAGTCTGAAGCTCTTTCTTTGGCTCCTTCCCCAGAAAGGGCAACCACAGAAACAGCAGCGGCCTGAGACAGGGGACAACACAGAATAAAATCCTAGAGAATAGGCCAAATACACCAATCACTATTACATTAGTACATTAGTGGTAGGTGAGGTGAAAAACATCTTCTTCATTTACACTGGCATCTGTCAAGGGGTGGATATATTAAGCAGTCAGTTTATGGGTTGAAGCAGAAAAAATAGTCAAGCATAAGGATCTGACCTACTTTGATTGTCGTCTAGCCATCACCACAACATGACCAAAACCTCCAAAACATCAGGCATACCACTTTTGTGGGTTTGTTCCTGGTATGCAGTACTGGTGGTCAGTACCTACCAAAAGGGGATCCACGAAAGGACAACTGGTGAAAAGGTGACAGGGTCATGAGCGCCATGACTGATCCACTGAGGTCCCACCTCACAACTTTCAGGACTTAGAGGATCTGCTAGTAACGTCTTAGTGCCAGATACCACCGGATGTTTTCAGAGATCTTGTGAAGTTCAAGCCTCCAATGGTCAGATCTTGTTGTGGTGGCAAAAGGGGGACCTACTCTGTATTAGGCAGGTGGTATTAATGTTATGGCTGATCGGTGTATACACCAACATCAAATGCACTGGCTGTAAAACAGCTCTGTGCTACAATACTACATACTACTTGTAAAATGTCATCTTCAGCACTTTAGTGAATATTAGTCAAGTCAAGTCAAGTCAAATTTATTTGTGTAGCACTTTTTACAACTGTTGTCGTCACAAAGCAGCTTTACATAATTAGTACTTAATAAAGGACAGAGACAGAGAAGGAAGAAGAAATAACATGAAGGATCAAAGACCCCCCGTGAGCAAGCCAACGACGACAGTGGCAAGAAAAAAAAAACTCCCTCAGAGCTGGAGGAAGAAACCTTGGGAGGAACCAAGACTCACAAGGGGGACCCATCCTCCTCTGGCCAGACTGTTTAAACATTAATGATAAAAACCATTGTAGCCATCGTAATTATCCTAACCTTCTGAGATGATTCCAAAAGTGCTGTTTCTGATTGGCTGGAAGAAGCTCCCACAGTAACAGCGATGCCAGAGGGTACCACCCCTGGCACTGTGATGATGACGCCAGCTGGGGAGCTGTGGTGAGATGGGACGGTCAGACATCCCTCTGCTGTTGAGGTAGAAGGGAGCTTGTCTGGGGAGGACAATTTGACCATGTGCACCTTGGGCGAACCCTGAAGCTCGTCCACAATCTTGAACACGGCGTCCAGGCTGACATCACTCTTATTGGACTCGCCACTACCATCTGATGACCAGTCTGGATTCTGACCACTAGGATGAAGGTAGCCAACTGCGTAGTTCTGGTGAACAAGTGGTAGAATTACGTGAGTTGTGATATTTATACATATCATTATGTATATCATATCAAATTGTTTTTTTTAACCGACAGTCATTAACATTTACACTACAGACATGTTATGCCCATAACATTCTTTTCTTAATGATGGGTTAATTATTTATGAACACCTTATTAACACTTGATTCAGTTCACAGTTCATAAGTTACATACAGGTTCAAATAACACTAACATTTTCTAAGTTACATTTGCTATGATCAGTATGTGTTAAACATCAACTAGAGCAATGTTCTCACAGGGTAATAGCCGTAAGGGGAGTATGGGGAAGCTGGTTGACGAGAACATGTCATGTCTGAATCCAAGGAGCTGGGGGTGCTGCATGGATACACTGCAAAAGGCCAGATAAGCATGTTAAGTAAGAGTTCTAAAAGTTACATAACGAGGTCTTGGATCCTTCATGTCTTCTTACGTTATTTCTTTTTTTATGTCTTTTACTAATTACTAATTATGTAAAGCATTATGTAAAGCTGATTTGTGACAAAGCGTTATACAAATAAATTTGACTTGACTTGACATGAGTGTTCTACTGTTGTCTACAGTTTTTACCTTCCGTGTAAAACCCTGATCGGTACTGTGGATGATGATGAAAGAAAGGGCCATATTTGTGACTGGTGGCTGCAGCGCTCTGGGAAGTGTAGAAGTGTGTTGTAGAAGAGGCATTGCCGCGGCCCATGGTCCATGTGCGGGATGGTACAGGGGTTCGGTCGTACACCTTCGGCTGTTGAGATCCATTGGAATGATATGGGTGTGGAGCAACATTCACTCGTCCTTGTTCGGTTTGCTGTTTCGAGACTGAGCCTGATGACAGAGATAGAAGTCACTTGAGGCCACAAAGCTGTGTAAAAACCTTAAAGGCATCTGTTATTGATAGGATAGTGAGACCCTCACAGTCATTATTTTCAGATTTTAAGTACTGTAAGATACTAGGCCATTAGTTACACAAGCTACACTGTTCACTAATAAATATGAGTGCACTATGGGAGATTGTAGTGCCCTCAGAACCACACTCAAATTCCACTTAGAAACGTACATACTTACGTCTGTATGTTTTTTGAGACACCAGATATCATATTATTTAAGGGTATCATTATTTTGATACACTGCACCATTATTGTAGCATAGCTTATTATTTTAAGAGGTTCTACATCATTACTGTGTCATCTCTTGAGATTTCACTACTGTGAGATGCTCAGTTATTATTTTGTGGTACTGTCTTATTATTTTATGATGCTACGACATTATTTTCAGATATGTCATTATTTTGGCATGCTTTTGGAATCTCATTACTTTCAGATACTAACTTATTATTTTAAGATGCTATGGCAATATTTTGAGATGATAGATCATTATTTTGGCATGCTTTTGACATGTCATTATTTTGAGATACTAACTTATTATTTTAAGATGCAACGTCATTATTGTGAGAAGCTACTGCATTATTTTGAGATGTTTGGTTATTATTTTGAGATACTAACTTATTATTTTAAGATGCAACGTCATTATTGTGAGAAGCTACAGCATTATTTTGAGATACTATCTTATTATTTTAAGATGCTACATCATTATTTTGGAATGTTTTTACCACCTCATTTAAAAACATAAGCTTGAGATTCTAAGTTATTGTTTTGAAATATGTAATAGGTAATTATTTTTAAATAATGTCTCACTATTATGGTATGCTTTCTTCTTACTTTTTGAAAAACTTTCTCAATATTTAAAAAACTCTCATTATTTTGAGATGCTTTCTCAATATTTTGACATTTTGAAAAACCTTAACAATTATTGAACATATTAACATAATTGATAGAATTAATCAAAATGATGGGAAAAAATCAATATATTCAAATTTTTGGGGTTTTCATGCGTACCAGTTCTTCTCATGTTCTTCTCATGCCATTTGATGTTTTGAGAATGTGAACCATAACTGCCTATGTTCTTTCACTCAACTGACCTTTTTTCTGTAGAACTGTAGAAATATCTTCAGGAGAATTTAGCATGGAGCGGTGAATACGAGTTGGTGGCCGGGAGGTTACTTCAATACCAGCCTCTATCTTGGCCTTGTTAGTGCTGGTGAGTCTTTTTAAATTGACCAGCAGCTCTGGGTGGCCCCGCTTGAAGTTAGGGTTATGAAAATGGTGCTGCGCGCCATCCATGGCTGGCTCACCGTTGCCCTGTTTGTCCGAGCTACCTGCACATACTACCACTTTTCTGAAACCATAAAGGTTCAGCTGTCGAATGAAACTGGTGAAGTTGGTGGTTTTAAAAGGCTCTGGTGATTCGCCGGAGGTCTTCAGTGCTGGAGAGAGAAGCTCTGCCTCAAACAGTGGCTGGTCGATGACAATGGTTTCCCCGCAGGAGTCCCAGTAAATCGAGCGGGTCTGTGGGCTGTTCACCAAACACCACAACTTGGCCGGGAAGTTGTTGGGGTTGACGGGGATGGTGAAGAGAGCTTTGTCTATCTGCATCTCAGCTGGTGCAAGAGGGTCTGATGCAGGTTAGCTAGGTGAGATAAGGGACAGAAACACAGAAACTTCATTGTGACTTTACTGGGTCAAGATGAGACACAGCAGGCAAAAACACTTTTTATTATGCATTGGTAAATTTTGGGATTTGTGCTATTCAGCTCATAATGTGTCTAAAAGAGAATGTCCAAAATACATATTTATGTATTTATTTTTCTGCATATCCTGCACTGTAGATTTCTCCTAAATTCACATAAAGTTAGCATTCTAAAGAAACATGCAGTGACGCGATCACTGTCTGCACTGTCATCACATGTATCCTTGTGAAACTCTCTCTCCTGCACAGATCCATGTTTCAGATCCAAATGTGATCACTGCCTTTGTACCAGCAATGTATCATGAAAGAAAAACAAGGAGTTTCCAAAACAAAAGTATGACATTTTAATGCATACACTAAATGGACAAAAGTATTGGGACTCCTGCTCATTCATTGCTTCTTCTGAAACAAGAGTATTAAAGCGTTTATCCTGCTTTTTTTATGAGTAAATGTCTCTACTGTCCAAGGAAGACTTTCTACTAGATTTTGAAGCACTGCTGTGAGGATATGATTGTATTTAGTGACAGGAGAGTTAGTGAAGTCTGGATGTTGGATGATCACCACTCCACATCATCCCCAACTCCCCAACTCATCCCAAAAGTATTGGATGATGCACCACCAATCATTCCAGAGAACACAGTGTATCTTCAAAGGTTGTTTTAAAGGTTCCCACACACTAAGCCAGAAATCTTCACTTCAGTAGCACTGACATAAACCAAATTCTCAGTCAGTTTTAGATTCTGAAGGTGTTTACGATGGGATTGTTCATATAACATTAATGGTCTCAGTTATGTAACATTTTATGTCTTAAAACATGTTTTTTAATGGCTGTTGATGGTATTTTCTCATTTACGAAATGGTAAAGAGAGAGATCCAAAAAATGTATTCTAAAATGTCAACAAAACAAAAGAAAAAGAATTTGTTTTTAAAGCTAACATCATCCACTGTTCAGATTTGTTTGTGAGATTCATGCAAATTAACCCAGTTTAATTGGCTAATGCTTCATTTGCATTGAAAATGGTTGTCTTAAAACCATCTTTTTTGGTTATTACACCTTTAATTTTTTACATTGATTTATTAACTATTTTTTTGAATGTAATGTCACAGACTCTGTACAATAACAATACAATAATAATAATGTAGAAGTGTTTGAGGTGGAGCAATCCTTTCAGAAATCAAAGCCACATAGGGCTAGTAACTAGTCACTAGTAAGTTCAATATTATGTTTACATTTTGTCATTAAAATAATTTTAGAAAAAAAAATATGAATAAGATAATGTGCATAAATATGTGAGGATTTATATTTGGCATTTAATATTTATTTTGTGTATTTTGCTTTTATTTACTAACTGTTTTTTCATTCATTGGTTTAACAGACAACGATATGCAGTTAGACCGAACTTCATGCAGTGGTCCTCATCTCTGGTGGTCCTGGGGTCCTGGACACCGCCCTGCATGTTTTAGATGCTTCCCTGCCCCAAAACACCTGATTCAAAGGATCAGCTGCTTATCCTCATATGAATCCGGTGTGCTGGAGCGGGGATGGGGGTCCGCAGGCCCTGGATTGAGGACCACTATGTTAAAGTTGTGTGAGAACTGAGACGAGAGTCAAACAATGCACTAATCCTTACAGTAAACGATTGCAATCGGGCGGTTTGGGCCTTTCCTTCTCCTGACAGTGAGGACAGTGAGCTCGATGAGAGCGACAGTGAGGAACAGTGGACCCCAGAATCAGTTCTGAGGTCAGGGGGGCGTTCAGGAGGTCAGCCAGTCAAGTGATAGGTGTGGGTGAGGGGTGGTGTGTGCATGATGAACATGATGTTCCTTAGCTAGCTACAATAACAGCAAATATTTGGCATATTTTTCACCCGAATTTTATGATTGATATAGCTATAAACAGAGACCCCAAGCTCCCAAACAGTGGGTTGAAATATTGTTTTCTCCCAAAAAAGTCATGAATTTTTAACTAATGAAAGTAGCTAGCTAGCAAGTAGTTAGCTAGCTAGCTAGCAAGTAGTTAGCTAGCTAGCTAGCTAGCTAGTTAGCTACCTGTAGCTAGTGTCTTGCCTTCCGTTAGCAAACAGTTCATCGACAATCCCGCAAAGAGGTTTGATTGTATGCTGCCACTTAGCCAGCCTGTTGCAGCCGCATTTCGCTAGCAAGCCAACCAGATAGCTAGCTAACTAGCTAGCTAAATTTGGCTAGTTAGCTAACTCTCGCTCTCGCGCTAAACGGTCAGGCAGTAATTTGGGCTTTTAACGGAACGTAAAAAGGATACAGTCGGTTCATACATTCGACTTTCAGTATCAGGCGTCGAAACCGGTGTATTTGAATCCGGATTCCTGCAGTAAACCGGATTTAGCTCTTATTCGGTTTATTAGGGGAGCTCTCTGGTTTCTTCTCAGAACCGTTACACACCGAGCCCCGGACCGTTGCGCTCGCGCTGTAGAACCCATTTGAATGTTTTTACGTAGCCAGGCCTCCGCGCGAGACGCGCCAGTGCATTGGCCTGAGCGAGCGCTGTAGTGCTGCATTACTCCCATTAACCATTTCATCCAGCGCGTCCATATCCCTGAAGGGATTCACTCCAAAGCACTGGAATTCCTGCTGGACTGAGCAGCTAATTAGCTTCTAGTAACCACGGCTAGTTATTTACACATTTACTCATGCAAAAAAAAAAAAAGCTTATTTATTTATTTAGTTATTTAGTTATTTTTAATAAATGTAATGTGACACACATATGACTCTGTGCAAAACATCAACATCAGAATCAGAAATACTTTATTATATATAGGGAAATTGCAGTTGTTACAATTGCAACCGTTTATGTAAGAATCAACACTCCATAAAATGTACCTCAAAAATGTTTATACGTTATATAAATACATTATACAGTTATGCAGTAAATTGCAGTTCGAATTATTGCACACATATTAAAATAAATTGCATTGCTATTATTATTATTTCACATATGAACAGTATAATTGAGTATTGCACAGATGAACCATAGTGTAATACATTAAGAAAGGAGTTCTTGAGTTTGATGACTACAGGTAGGAATGACCTCCTCTGGCGCTCTAAGGGTAGACGTGTGTTTGACGTTTCACCTGAAGGTGGAGCAATCCTTTCAGGACTCAAAGCCACATAGGATTCAGTGCCAGCAACTAGTGAGGTATTTTTAGTTTGTTGTATTTATTTATTTATTTATTTATTTACTTACTAAACATTTAGAATTAAAAATGTCTTATCAGATATGTGAAAAAAACTAGGACACCCTATGATTTCTATGGACATTTGATCTTCATCTAAACAATACTGAGTGACACATGTAATATAACAAAAAATACAACTGGATAAATGTCTTTAATTAATCATTTATTACCACATTAATTTCTACTTAAAATGTGGAGGATTCCTGGGGGGATTCCCAATACAAGTACACATCCGAGCATTCGGACTGTACTTGGCTAGATGTGAACTTTTAAATAAAACAGTACTCGGGCTGCAACTGATGAAGTTTCACATGTCTACGGGAACAGACAAGGACACAGATTGAGAACCGGCCACTGTCTTATTTAAACCTCAGACATTTAGGACTGTTGTCTATAGGTCAGCAGTCGCTCCAGACAGGCTCCTCCAATATCCCCTCTAACCATTCTCATCGCCTGCAGCTGACACGGACCACCTGATTTCAATATTAGACATTTTAAGTAGTAATAAATGTGAGGGTGTTCTAACACTGCATTTTCACATGTTCATGCGTGTAGTTGTATAACCTCCATCTCTTAATATTGTTCAAATGAAGATCAAGGATCCATATGATTACATATGTTAAAAAAGGCAAAGGTCTTCATGGTGTGTCCCAAGTTTTTCACATGACTGTATATGCTGTGAAATGGAACCGTATTACAGCCATCAAGAAACTAATGTAAATACTAGGTACACTCATCTGCCATAACATTAAGTATTGTGGAGGCCCCCCTCGCGGAGGCATGGTATCTGTCACCATGACCCTGTTGCTAGTTAACTGGGTCACTTTTGTTAGTTACTAACCATAGCATACCAGGAACCCCCCACAAAACCTGCCTGATGTTTTGGAGATCAGTCGTTTAGTCATCACAGTTTGGCCCTTGTCAAAGTGGCTCAGTTTCTTATGCTTGTCCATTTTTCCTGCTTTTAACACCTCCATCACCTTCAAGAACTGATTGTTCACCCGCTGCCTAATATGTAAATCACATCCCTTCAGTGTCATACCAAGATAATCTGTATTTACTGCCCGTGATCACTGGGCAGTATATATTTAATACTGAGTTTTCACATTTCTGACCATTTAACTACTGATATTAAAGCCTGTTAATGTTATTAATCACGAGTGAGGAATAACTGTCATTGCTTATTATTCTTTAGATATTAAAGTAGTAGTAAACATTTTATTTCATATCATGTCATTTTGCCTGTTTTTACTGGACTGTAAAACATTCTCTATATGTTCACTATTAGAATATGACAGGCCAGTTTTAAAAGTCAAGTCAAGTCAAATTTATTTGTATAGCGCTTTTTACAACTGTTGTCGTTACAAAGCAGCTTTATATAATTAGTACTTAATAAAGGACAGAGACAGAGAAGAAAGAAGAAATACCATGAAGGATCAAAGACCCCCGTGAGCAAGCCAACGGCGACAGTGGCAAGAAAAAAAAAACTCCCTCAGAGCTGGAGGAAGACACCTTGGGAGAAACCAAGACTCACAAGGGGGACCCGACCCGTCCTCCTCTGGCCAGACTATTTAAACATTAATGATAAAAATGACCAAAGCAGATACAACAGAAAGTTAATAGTAGTTAAAACATTTGTTGAATGTTATTGTAAATAACAAAGAAATGAAAACACGTATCCCCTAAAGTATCAAGGTGTAAAAATGATATTTAGAGACTTATATAATATAATTTTCTGATTAAAAAAACATTTATGTTATTTTATTTTATTTCATTTTACTCCCTGCATTTAATAAGTAGCTCTTTCAGCTGATCTGGATTGTTTACGTTTTAAGATTTATTACAGTTATAAAATTATTTATTAAATGAAGTTAGCAGGTCATGTCTTTAAATGTTATTTCCCCACCTTAATAGTTCAGGAGCTCTGCTGGAAAAGAGTCGAGGAACATTGCATCTGAGTGAACGCAGTGAACTTAGTGAACGCACCTTCGCAACGAGGTGCCACAGCACAATCACTCAGCTTGTGAACGCAGCCTTGTGAACGCAGGGTGTATGACCTCATCTGCAAGCGCCAGAGAGGCGAACAGGGCTGAGGCTAGTAGGCTAGCTGGCTAACTGGCTAACTCGCATCACAGTAAAGCATTACTCAGAATAATCTGGTGTATTTCGGCTGTGATCTTGTGTAAAATACTCGTAATGTCTTTGGAGACGGTGCCAAAGGACCTTCGCCACCTGCGGGCGTGTCTGCTGTGCTCGCTGGTGAAGGTACGGTGCAGTTGACCTGCGTAGCTGCTATTAGTGCTAGCGAGCTAGCCGCTCATCTTACTCGTTTTTTTTGTCTAATCACCGGGAAATAAGGCTGAAAGCCGCCAGTCTCGCATAATCTGCACAGAAGAGGGTTAATAGTAAGTTATATTAGCCACACGTGATCTGGTTACTGTCCTGCTCCTCGACCACGCTTTAGTGTTAGGCTAGCGCTAGCTGATTAACCAGGCAGGCTGCTGGGGCTGTTGGCACAGCTGAGAGCTGAGAGCTTTAAAGCCTTTACAGGTGCGATAAAACTGCTTTCAGGCTCTCAGTGAGAAAATACACCGAATAACTTAACTAGCTAGTCCAATTTTATTTAGCAACGAAAGTAAATGAGCAGTTAGACAGATGGGTCCTATTGTATTGTACACTGTTTAGTAATATGGCCCTTGTTTATCTGATCTTAATACAGGTTGTAGTTTAGGTTTAATATGGTTAAGGCTTCTCTATTCTCTCTCCGTCCTTCAGAATATAAAAAAAGTTGCCTTTGTTTCTGTGACTTTATGTAGAAGGATATATGTAAATGTCCTCTGCTCTGATTGGCTGTTTGGTTGTGCTTCATTCAGTAAAGCAGGCTGGCTAGAAAGAGTCATTCCTTTAACTTCTGCCTAAGCAGATTTCATAAAATCAGTGAGGTCGAAATGGGCTGCTTTGACCTGAGCAATTTAAAGTGAGCCCTTTAACATGCACTACAGAGAGAAAAGTATTGGGACACCTGCTCATTCATTGTTTAGTCCACAGTTAGGGATATTAAAAAGTTAAAAAGAGTTTCTCCTGCTTTTGTTGGAGGAACTGTCTCTACTGTGCAGGGAAGAAGGCTTTCTACTACATTTTGGAGGATCATTGCTGTGAGTTAGAGGGGTCACAATGTTGGATGATCACCACCCCACCTCACCCCCAACTTGAGAATTTCCCCACTGTGGGACTAATAAAGGATTATCTTATCTTAATTTATCCCCCATCAATCCCAAATGTGTTGGATGGATCACCATTCATCATTCCAGAAAACACACTTCTCCACAGCTCAATGCTGGGGGACTTTTTACCCCTCTAGCCCTGGCATTAGGCAGCATGGTGCCAATAGGGTCATGTTTATGCCAATACTACAGGGACTAGACATGCTGTGTTTGTGTGCTTCCTTACGATACGTCTGTATGAGTAATGGGTGCATATGTGTGTGTGTGTGTAATGTAATATATATATATATATATATATATATATATATATATATATATATATATATATATTAAGCAACTCAGTCTCAAAGGGCAAGAAGTGGGGAGACTGGGTGATGGAGGATTGCGAAGACTTATAGACATGAAGACAAGGTAGAAATGGTACCTTCCAAAATGTAGTTTGTAACACCACTTTGTGTTTCTCTCTGTCCTCAGACTATTGACCAGTTTGAATATGATGGCTGTGATAACTGTGAATCATATCTACAAATGAAGGGCAACCGGGAGATGGTTTATGAATGCACAAGCTCTTCGTTTGACGGGTAGGTAGTAGTGTTTATACACTTAGTCTCCGCTGTGCGTGACTTCACTGTTATGATGCTGCTCATAGTGTATGTGATCTTTCTAGTGTTATTGCAATGATGAGTCCTGAAGACAGCTGGGTGGCTAAATGGCAAAGAATAGGTGAGAACGTTCATACTTTTAATGCTCCTGACCGTCATTTTGATCAGCATAGTGATAACTGAAGGGTAGTAAGTGCTAGGTGTCTTAATATACTTCTCTGCCTTCTGTTTCAGGAAACTTCAAGGCAGGCGTGTACGCTGTAACAGTGACTGGACGATTACCACCAGGTGAGTTCTAATTTAGGTTGGGGACCTGGTATTATCATTATAAGGTCTTGGAAGCTGTGTATTGTTATTCATCTTTTCGTATTAGTTCTTATAGTTCTTATTTCTTCCACACATTTATGCATTTAATACAGCTGAACATACAGACACGGTTCAAACACTGTTGCGTAGATAATCACGCTAGACGTGTGGTCTAAAAATACACACATTTAGAAAAATACATACATTTACATTTAAATGTAAATGTATGTATTTTTGGAGCTGATCCAATTTATCATTTTTAATCAAATTTAAGGGCAACCACCTGTGACACCATACCAACCACACAGCAAAACCAAAGCAACCACCTAGCACACCCCTTAACAAGTACTTGCCACATTTCAAGCACTGTTGTAGTTCCTTTAGGAAATGCAAATCTGGTTGTTATTATTATTCTTTTTGTATATTAGTTTGGTATTGGTATATTATTTTGGTGTGCCATGGTGTGAGAAATCCTGTGAGCGCTCGGAGGAGACATTTTTAAAATGGCAGGTGTGAACGGTTATGCCTTATGGTGATCATTTGTGATCAGATCACCCGAGATGCATGTTAATACCAGGTGTGAACAGGAGCCTTTGACTCCTCTGACCATAAAACGTTCCTGTAGAAGCCTTTGACTTTGTGCATGTGTTCAATGTGAAATTATGTAAATATATACATTAACTGCATATTTCCGTGCAGTCCAGCGAAGCATGTCATTTGACCAGGTGGTGCCAAGCTTAACACAGTATATTTGAGACAGTTCAAGCGGTGCAGCCTCGTTTGCTGTAGCATTTGATGGCTTACTGTCTGTGTTGTGAATTAAAACAACCCCACCTCTTGTCGACATGGCCTGTGGAATAAAGTCAAATTGCAACAAGGACAGAAAGTGTTTCCAGTTGTCTAAGATGGCTACCCTAAATAGCTGTTGAGCTGTTGTTTATTAAGTCATGCTGACTTCTAAAACACATTAACAACTATAGACTTTCATTACTTGCTAGCTGCATTAGCCTTGTAGCACCAGTGCTAACATCAGACTTCAACTTCAAACCTGTTCTTTCTGATCAGCTACATTTAGTGTAGGGGGAAATTGTTCACAGTCAATTTTTCACTGAACCTTTTCTTTACCATAAATATATTCCTTAAAGGGCTGGATGATACTGATGGATGTTTAGTTTATTGATATATTTGTAATTTTACAGTGTGGTCAGATGGCATTTACATTTATATAAATAATATTTAATAAGTTTGTAATTTAATAAGTCTAGCTCGCTAGCACTAAAAGGCCAATACTGTACTCTTACAAACACCCCAGATTTGATTGGACATTTTTTAGTTAGTTTCCCCCCCTTCAAATTAAACCAAACACTAACCATGCAGAAAGCAAACAAATATTGTATTTAATTTTTTATGGATTTTAAAATTCAAGCTAATTTGAAGCACCCAGGAAATGCCATGTATTGCAGTGCACACTAAGATCCTGATTAAAGTGTACAAAATAAGCTTGGCTATAGGGACACTGCTTTTTTGTTCCTCATACATATAGAGCTCATTATCTGTCAAAAGGCTCATATCTAAAAGGCTTTCTGGAGTCAATCAAACTTTAAACCCGAACCCATTCTTCATTTTCTGTGTCTTAGGAGTGGTGCGAGAGCTGAAGAGCAGAGGGGTCATCTACAGGTCCAGAGACACAGCCGTCAAGACATAAACACAAGATGCACCCTGAGATGGATGTCGCATCCCAGCTAAGAGTCGCATCCATTTCTGAGAAGCATCAGTGTACAGTCAGACTATCTTTAGTCACTTGGCCCAGGTGGGGAAAATCAGCTGGAGGCCGTGTTGTAATGTTCTTCTACTTCTTTTGTTTATTCTCGAATATTGTGATGTGAACTTATGATTTCATGTGTTGTAGAATAGTCTTATTTTCTCTTCACATTTTTGTTGGCTTGTGTCCAAAAGCACCACAATTGAGATATGTTTGGGTGCTTGATCGATACAATTGTCTTAATAAAGAACACAAACATTTTTTACCAAGAGTTACTACTCACACTGTAAAACCATGATGAATCTACCAGCAGAGGGAGCCACATGTCTTTTGTCTACAGTTGGTAAGTTAAGTAAGGTATCAGGCTCACCCAGAAGCCCTTGTATCTACACTACACTCTTAAAAATAAAGGTGCCTCATATGGTTCTTTAAGCGATGCCAAAGAAGAACCACTGTTGGCTACAAGAAGAGACATGTTTGTAACCGAGGTCTGTGTGTGTTAGTGTTTGTGTGTAGCATCTTTGTTAGTGAAGGTTGTTTAGAACGTTCCTAGAACATCGGTCATCTCTTCACATAGTTCTTTATGTAACCAGTGGTTCTTTTATGGCATTGCTATAAAAAAAAACATTTTGAAGTTTCTTATTTTAAAGAATTTATGAATATCTTCAGCTGCAGATTTTGTTGCAAATGCGTGCCTACTGTTGTTGGAGGGACATTATCACATCACCATCTCAACTGACATAGAGAACACCTTTACACCTACAAAGAAAGCAGTTAAAAGATTGTCACACTGGTTTCTACTACTGAAAGAGGACTTCTGCAGATCTTTGGGAATTCCCATGATTTACCTTGGTGATGGGAACCAAGGGTCACATCTATGACACATTTTATTGGCTGTAAAAAACAAAACAAAACAAAAAACACCAGTGATACATGCTTTTTCAAGTTGCACCCATTGCTGTCACAGATGTGCAAGTGCACAGACACAGCTTGTCAAATTCCTGTAGAGAAGTACAGCTAATATAATAGGACTGGAGCAGATTACTAAACATGAATCTATTGGCACCATGCCTAAGGACAGGTGTGGGCTAGAGAGGTAAAAAGCCCCCCAGCCTTGAGCTGTGGAGCAGTGGAACTATGTTCTCTGGAATGATGGCTGGTGCTCCATTCAATAGTTTTGGGATGAGTTGGGGAGCTGAGGGTGGGATTGTGGTCATCCAACATCTAGACCTCACTAACTATAAAACCTCACTTACTCAGAAACTACGAATGAGCAGGTGTCCAAATACATTTGTCCATATTGTACAGTACAGTAGTAGAAAATGTGGGCAATTCCTCTTTGCCGTGAATGATGCTTCTTAAACTCTTCTGAATGACTCTGAATGTTTACGTCTTAATCATTTATACATAACTTAAAAAAAATGCAGACCAATCATGGAAATTCCCCTTTAAGGTCCGGCCCAGAGCAGCGGTGTTGCACTAGCTTAAATCAAGTATCAGTAAAGGAAGTGTTGCCATACCATCATCAGCCTGCAATAGCAGTACAAAGCAGTCAGTACTGTCATTAACCTGTTCAGCTCCTTCATGTGTGCTTACTTTAAGAACAATGCACAAACACGAGTACGCGTCTCCCTTCCGATATGCAGATAAAGTGGCGCCAAAGACAATGTTAGTCATCAAAGCCTCATATATTTGAAGCCAGCAGTGTTCGTTTTAGAGGGGGTGGCTTTTTTCCCCCTAGCTTTGTGCTCCTCTCCTCACTCAGTGCCTACGCCGGTCACGTGTCGAGAGGGAAACCACCACAGTCCCCCTCACATGATAGCAAAACACTTTCAGAATGATTCACACAAACACTTAAATGAGTAATCTTTTTTTTCTTATTTTTTAACACAAAGATCCCATAAGAGATGATTCCACCTTTAGATGACCAGCCAAGAAAGGCCTTTGATTAGACCTCCCCCACATGAGCTGGAACGATGACTTAAGGGAGAAGTTGCTATTTTCAGGGATGGCGTAAGCGCAAAAAGACCGGCTGTCCTTCAGTGGTTGATTTTCAAAACAGTCCATTTCCTTCTGTTTCCTTCTCACAGCGTTGTAGGGCTGTCACTTTGAAGACTGGTCTTCAGACTGGACAAGATTGGGGTTGGACTAAAAACCACAGTCAGTGGAGAGTCTGCATGGAAAGGCCTGTAACATTGCCCCTTCTTCATTCACATATCAGATGTTTTCTCGGCTTTCAGCACCCCAGTTCAGCTCATTAATAAGCCCTCCATGAGTTTAAATGGCGTGTTTATGCAATGCATTGGTAGGACTGGGACACAAAGTCCTTATAGGCAAGTCTTTGCCATCTTTGCAACGCCACCAGTCACATGAGACCAAACTCCTGAAAACTGAAGGTCTGATTACCATTTCAAAAGCAAAATGTAAATCACTGATAAAACCTGATTAAAACCTCATGAATAGTTCGTAGCATCCAGCTCAAGAATGCACGTCCATGGCTACTGCACTTGCTCAGACCTCCCCATTGAGGGGGTGTGGGTTTCCTCCACTCTGCTCCGCTCGGCCCATATTCAGCAAGCTGATAGCCTCTTTTTGTTGAAAGGCTGGACTGTATCCGTAAACAGACGCCATGTTGAGCGTTATGAGAACTCCCATTCATATTTCAACCAGTGGCCGGCCTTCTCATTTATAACGTCTCTGGCTTCACCCACGAGTGCTTTCTTCTGTAGCAACTGTTGAACAAACTTTTCAACCCTTCAACCTAAAGAGAAAAATCAACGCAGCAACAACAAGGACAGTGTTAGCCTATCAAGCAGAAACCCATCCCTGAAGATATAACCATCTGATCTTTTCCACCAGTGTGAAAACAAATGGTAACACTTACACTAAATGCCCAAATGTTTGTGGACACCCATTCTAATGAAGCCGTTCAGCTACTTTAAGTGGCATTGCTGACACAGATGTGCAAATGCACTTACACGGCTCATCTATTCCCTGTGGAGAAGTATTGGCAATACAACAGGACTCTCTGGAGCAGATAAATAAACCTGAACCTACCGGCTCCATGCCTAATGCCAGGCCTGGGCTGGGCTAGAAGGGTATGAGCCCCCCAGCATTGAGCTGTGGAGCAGTGGAGGAACTGTGTTCTCTGGAATGATGGATGGTGCTCCATCCAGTACTTTTGGGATGAGTTGGGGAGTTGATCATCCAACATCCTGACCCCAATAACAATATCTTTTTGTTAAATGTAATCAAATCCTTACAGCAATGCTGCAAAGTCTGGTGGAAAGCCTTCCCTGGACAGTAGAGACAGTAATATTTATTGTTATTGTCATACAAAAACCTTGTATCTCCAAAATGGCAGCTTTTCAGGAGAATTGGGAGCATTTTTATTGGTCCATTCATGCAACACATTTTATGCTCAAACTATGTCAAAAAGTAAAACATGGGCAAAATAGAGATACAGAGTTTGTGCATGACAGCGATGTTAGGGTTCAACCTTGCAATATCTTAATGATGGAGACTCTTTGGACAGTTGGACAGTCACTCAAATGAACCCTTCAAACCCTAACTAAGGGTTTAGGATTAACAATCCAGTTAATGTGCCCTTATGGGACCTGTATGGTTTGCCCAACTGGGAACCAGAAAGTTCTGTCCACAGATTCCACATTGGCCCCACATGTGAATGTCCACCAGGGTCAGTGATGGGATCAGGAGGGGATAAACATCATCTGGTTTGTACACTGCATATTGGGCCTAGGTTGGAATCCATGTGTGATAAAGGTCAATGGCAACAACATTGGGGAACATTATGGAAGCCGAAGTGGTTCCCAGTAACAACACATGTACAAACCCACTCAGAGCCCCCCATGCACACCTGGAATCCACTTAGCCCCTGTTCCACTCATGTGAGCCACACATGAGCATGTTGGATGGGTAAGGACTTCTAACTCAGATATATCTATAGAATCTTCACGGAAGTGACCAGAGGTGGGTAGAGCAGGCTGAACCCACACTCACATGAAGTTATTTTTCAAAACAAAAGTACTTGGCAACAACATTTTTGAAGGTGACGTACAAAATGAAACTATAACAGTTCAAAAACGGACCTAACGGGAAACTCTGATATTTTTTTTACGAAACTTTTTTACAGCTTCAGTGGTTGAGATGTAAACAGAGGCATTCACAGTGGTTTGGTGGGAGACGGTGTATTATAGCGGAACTGACCTGATTTCTTTACAGTGGTGGTGATGGGAAGCAGGGGTTGTGAACAATTCTCAGTTTCATGACTCCAGTCTAAATGACTCTGAGCTTAAGCATGTAATTATTGAGAAATTATGAAAAAACAGTGGAATTCTGAGAAAACATTTGGGTCGGCAATAGAAGTTTCTAGTACATGCAGCGTCTGTCAGCATAGGGAATAGGTTTGTTAGGTGTTATTTGTCTGGTTTGATACATTAAGTGTGAAATACAAATTGACAGAGGTGTGATGACCTGTATCAGTACAGATGCGTCACCAGCTACAAAAAATTCTAATTAAGTAAAAATGGCGTTATTCTCATCTCTAATATACTTGAGTAGAAGTAAAAGTATCAGTTCTACTACCGATACTACTAGTACAAATTAGTTAAAATCACATGTAACACAGATAATTGAACTAATTACTCACTTAAAAACTCTTGATTGACTAAATTGATCTTGATTGATTGACTCTTGATTGATTCTGTAATAAGGGTGTAATAGTATATGGTCCGGTTCGCCCTGCAGTTCAGTCTGATACGAGTTCAGTACAACAGAAGGATAATTAATTTGAATAATTTTAAGTGCCTTTATTGTAATTAACTTAAGAACACAGTGTTAGACATGCTACAGTGCCCCTGTTGCAGGGAGGGTTAAGAGCCTTGCTCCAGATCCCATCAGCACTCACAGAGCCACCTAATGCTGTATGGGTTTGCTTTGTTGTCTCTGTGCCTGGACAAAGCTGTAATCATTAAGGGTTCAGTAAAGTCCAGGTTCTCCAGCATGATGCCAGAGTACATCTCTGTGATCTACAACTCAAAATGAGGCTGGGTCATGTAGCATGACAATGACCAAAGTGTCTAGTTTAGAAAAGCCTTAGCCAAGATGAATCTCCACAATCAAAAAACAATTCAAAGTCTCTGGTTCACAATATGGTTTACACCAGAAAAGTCACACATACTTATGTATATAATTTTATATAAGCTTATGTATAAATATAAGTAAACCGTATGACCATACATTTCCATACACCTGCAAATGCAGCTACTTCCTTCACACTATGACCTTTGGCAAATGCAATCACTCCTTTTAGCCAGTCATTAACATCTGCTTTTCAACCCATTTCCACACACCCATTGAGGCACTCACTGCACTGTATCATCTCTTCTTAATTTAAGAATCCCCCTCGATCATCCTGCTGGAGCCTGAAGTTACTACCACCTTAAACATGCAAGGTGACTAATATTTATATTTATATATATATTATTTATTTATTTATTTATTTTTAACTACTTATATAGATGTAACTACTATATATAAACTGTATAAAGTAATGTCATTTGTTGCAAAATAATTTGACAGTCCTAAAAATCATCTCTAGACCTAGATAACCCGAACCTCACATGCACTTGGCATAAGCATGTAAACTGAACGACTGAGTAACAAAGTCACTACAAAACAAACTGATCCAGAAACAGTAGCTACACATGTTCTGAATCCCTACTGGTATCCCAACCTAGAAAAGTCAGGGAACTTCTGGCAGGGTTATTATGGCAGGTAATAGAAGCAGCACATCCATCAGCATGTCATGTAACGTGTATAGAGAGACACAGGAAATGTAGTGCGTGTTATAATCAGCACTAGTGTAAATCTTTAATTTGTCTTCATTTCATGGAGAAAACAAGAAGCTAATCTCAGATCAGCAGCAGGAGTACAATCTGCCAACAATGAAAAATGAAGAAGAGAAAGTTACTCAGACCGAAACAGAGAAATCAGGACTCGGAAAGTTAGAAAGTGGTTACCTCTTGTGTGAGGGCAGAGGAGAGCTGGTTTGTGACCTACAGTACAGAAGAGTGAACATCTGGTCCTTAAGAATAGGCAAATTACATGGATGGCCTTAAGCCCTCAATTTTTTAATATAGATATTAGATTGTTGGTGTCGACTGAGAAGAATACATGCCAATACCACCGTGTTTCTTCATCTACAGGTGGGCAATATGAGCCAAAAATATAACATTATAATACTACAAGATTAAGATTTCACATAGTGCACCCTCTACATTCAATTAGTCCCAATTACACTGTCTTAGACATTCCGTTGGCCAGTCTTCTTTAATTAAGTCATTTAGGTATGATATCCACAATATGCTCAGAAAAGTGAATTCTGATGTAACACAACAGATCAATACTGCTGCAGTGTCGTTCTATTGCCCACCTGAAATCTCAACACGGATTCAAAGCACGTGAGCTGCTTGTGTTGGATCAACATAAGTCCAACCTGTATTTATGTGAAGTGGGCTTCTTTTGATCAAGTAACTTTGTAACTGAGGGGCGTATTAGCAATGGCCTTTTCAGTAATCTTCAAAGAGGAAACCCTTCTCAGTGAAGGCCTGATGAGTTCCAGGAACGCAATGAAGTACAATGTATATAGTTTGAGTTCAATTGAGATTAAATATGTCCATAAGTAGAAACTGAGAATGAAATCAACCAATCATGTTTTGATGTCCAGCAAGTGAGACCATGTCTAATGGTAATCAAGGGTATTAAAAAAAGTTTATCCTGCTTTTGTTGGAGTAACCAAGGTCAGGATGTTGGATGATCACCACTTCACCTCATCCCCAACTCATCCCAGAAGTATTGGATGGAGCACGAACCATCATTCCAGAGAACACAGTTCTCCACAGCTCAATGCTGGGGGGGGGTTTCTCCCCCTCTAGCCCACACATGGCATTAGCTCTCCCAAAAACAGCAGACACAGAACATTACATTCAAAGGTGAAGAACTTATCAGCAGTTACAGTAAAGCATTATTAAACCATGAATATTATTCAGCATTAAATGACAATTAAACAATAAACAGTACATTGTGTGAGTCTGTTCTGAGGCCTTTGAGGAAGGCCAGTGTTTTCAGCTCCCATCCAACACCTAGGATCCGTCCTAATTGCGTACTAATTACTAATACAAACTACTTTTTTTAATATTTGGCATTAATATTGTTTTTAATATTTGGTGTACTAACCTGCCAAACCCGCACTATTAAAATTAGTATGTAGTCTATACCTTACAGCGTCAGATCTAGTTAATCTAACCAGTCCTTCATTAAAACTATAAACCAAGTGAGCTAATCCATACAGTAACTGGAGGTTACAGAGATCATTATGATGATTACCCAAACCTCATCAGCCCCAGCCAACATGCTAATGTGGGGCTCACATGAGTGAAATGTGGGCTAGGTGGATTCCAGGTGGGCATGGGCTTTGAGTGGGTATATATGTGTGTTGTTACCGGGACTTACCTGTCCAGTGTACAACTCAGATGGGATACATGCTTAACCCCTCCTGGTCTCATCTCTGACTCTGGTGGGCATCCATATGTGGGGCCAACATGCAACCCAAGGACAAAACTAGGACTAGTGTCCAGATGGGTTAACCATACATGTACCACATGCATATGTTAGCTGGGGTGTTTTTCTGATTAACACATCAATAACTACTTAAAACAAGACATTCCAGGCTACCAGGCTTTATATTC
The DNA here is from genome assembly GCF_030463535.1 of Salminus brasiliensis. Taxonomy (NCBI): domain Eukaryota; kingdom Metazoa; phylum Chordata; class Actinopteri; order Characiformes; family Bryconidae; genus Salminus; species Salminus brasiliensis. Next base: position 10,370,405 of record NC_132878.1, on the reverse strand, counting down.
ATTTGTGTGTGTGTGTGTGTGTGTGTGTGTGTGTGTGTGTCAATTCTAATATTGTATAGAGCTTTACAGGCAGAATCTCTTTACTGCTGAGAGACAGAGTTGTAGACAATGTTCAGGGCTGCTTAAGACTGTTTAAGACAACACCTGCTCTCGATGAGGACTAAGGAAAGAAAAGTAAAGAAAGAAGAACCATGCCATGAGCGCTTGTATGGTTGAGTAGGCCAGCGTTGTATTTTGGCGGGAAAGTGTTCATCTGTAAGCTCTGTTGGCCTTTGACCACAAATACATAAGAGTGTCTTGACGTGCACAAAGGCAGGCATGCACTTCAAAAGCACCTCCATTTGTGCACCTCGGCGTGCAAAAACACACAGCCACACACCCACGCTGCAGCTCACACACATTTCAGCACTGTATCTACAGGGCTATCATTATCAGAGTTCAACACAATCGAGTGAGTTGTAAAGAAAATAACAACAGGCCAACTGTCCAATAAAAGGCCTGTTTGAGATCGGAAGAGACTAAGCATGCTTTAAAAGACAGCCATAAATGATTCATTTACACTCAGTTATTCGCTGTTATAACGCTGTCTTTACTGGGTTCAGTTAGGGCTGGGAGCTGATTCCAAAAAGAGCAAAGTCTCCAATTCCAGGCATTTAGGCTTCAACACAGAGATGCTCGGGTTTGCTTGGAGCCAGAGCGCACACAGAGACGTACACCACTAGACTGGTTGTATTTTCAGATTTGTAACACAAACATGGCACAATTGTACAATATCACCAACAGCTACCCACCTGAATGAGCTGACAGAGGAGATTCATGTAATTCACTCTCCACATGGTCCTGCTAAGGTCAAATAGGTTATTTAAACTGACATCATCATGTCCCTCAAGATCAACTTAGGTGGAAGGTCAGTAATATGTAATGAACATTCATAAGGTTTACTAGCCCATTGCCTTAATAACAGCCCCAATCCCATCAGGTAAGGATTACACCAGTCTCCCGAGATCCTGTCCATTCCACTCTTCCACAAACTGACTGCACATTGCAGCTGCAGTTAGTGTCTCATCTGCTGCTCCAGAATAAGAAGTAGAATTTTAGTCTGGTGATTTTACTGGTCAGTCGAAGAGTCTCTGTGTTCCTGCTAGATCATCAGACCTCAATCCAGCGTCTTAGTTTGTAAAAGCAGGTGAAAGACTAACTGTAGCTGAAGTGGACAGGAACCTACTCAAGACACCTTACTTGACAGGACTGATGCTGTCTTTGTATTGGAATATAAATTTTACATGCAAATGTGATCCTGAATCCTATTAGTAAACATTATTAATTAATCCTTCAGTGCAGAACGGCTTTTACACACTAAGCCGTCTTATTCAGTGACTACAGGGGCTTCTGTACAAACTGCTGGGGCTATTCTCTGGTAATTGAAGTTTGTAATAACACTTTCTGCCCACCGGCGGACCATAGGCTGTTTAAGGTATAAGGTAATATTATGCTTATTATTGTGCCAGATTTTCTTCCCTATGTCTTGATTTTTGGAGTGTTGTGTGAAACCGACTTTTGCCATCCACGTTCCCATTACTTGGAATTGCAGCTGAAATGTAAATTGAACAACCTACACTCTTAAAAAAGCTTATTTTCTGTTATCATAGTCTTTATTGCATCATGCCTTTTTTATAATTTACAGTACAAAACTCTTATTTGCAAATCCTGAAAAAATATGTTGCTAAAAAAGTGCTTCTTTATGAGTTCCACAAATGTCTTAACAATTCAAAGACCCATTTGAAAGCCTGTTAAAATGGTTCTTAATCTTCAAGGTCTGATAGAATGTCTGATAGATGGTTCTTAAAAGAACTGTTTCCGTATAGCACCGAATGGGCTCCACTATTGATTCAAGTCAAATAACTCAAGCATATGCAACCATGACAACTCAAGAACCACTTGATAAATCTCTTGTATATCAATCAATCAATCAATCAGTCTACCTCATTCAGGAGTACATTGAGAGTGGCCTTATTTTTACATGTAGACAAGAATATACAAAAAGGACAGAGATTGAAATGTATAACATTAAAACCATTAAATCAATCAAATCACATAAAAGCCAATTAATTGAACAAATAAAAATGAATTCACAAAATTTATAATAGATAAATCAATAAAATAGTAAAATACAGCCAGTAAAATTAGTAAAACAAAATATTAACAATAAAAGTGTAGAAATGAACTACAATTATATAAAAACTAACCAAGATCAGTGAAAAATAACATATGACAGGTACAGGCTGACTGTAGGTGGTAAGAGTTTCCTAAAATAGCTAAAATATGTTTTCCCAGTTTAGGAAAAACACTTTACTGGAATGAGTCTGATAATGGGTTTTATTAAGCATTGCTGCTGCTGCTGCTGCTGTTTGATGGCATATGACCAGTAAGCGTCAGTGTACTTCACCCCACACAAGCAGAAATGACCAGCCAACCTTTTCATAGATAAAGGACAGTGGGTATTGCATGGGTTCTGCACAGAAAGTGGTTCTATATTACACCAGAAATGGTTCCACTGTTGATGGATACTCAGAAAATCCTGTTCCAGTACCCTGTGTGCTGCCAAGAGTGTAGCATTAATGCTTCACACTGGTTGGCTTAGCTCATGTCACTCTTGCTCAGGAAACTGAAGTCTCCCTCCGGTCAGTTGCTGCTGTGCTCCATCTGAACTGAGGTCAACTCAAGCATATCGGCAGCACTTTTTGCCATTTTGCGTCAAAAACAACGTTAGGGTTTTTGTGCATGGTTGATAACCAAATCAGCAAGGCCTGTGCTTTTCACTCTAGCTCAGATCCCGTGTCGACTTCCTGTTTCCATTTCAGCCATTTCTCCGAACGCACACTTAGCTTAGCATGAAGTATACTTTCCTTATGTGTCAAGCACCGAACCTGCTGTCAGATATTAGTCAGGTTTCAGCAGTCGGTTTGGTGATTTTCTGTTTTCTCTCATTCTTTCGGGCTGAAGTGGTATTTGTCAGATGGGATCGATCTTAGCATGCTAATAACATGGTTTCAATAGCAGTACCGGTTGGTCTAACATAGGAGTGGGAAACTCCGGTCTTGGAGGGACAGGTTCCTGCAGAGTGAGGTGCACTTTTAGATTAGTTGGTTGTTAGAAGAAGGGAATCAGGAAACTGTGGATTTGGGCTTCAGTCTGTTGGTAGCGTTTTAGCATTTTTTAGCACTGCATTTTGCCACAGTGGATCTCTCTGCTCATCGCTGGTGGGTGTTTCTTACAGAAATGATTTAGACTGCCTGTATGATCCTCGTGGGCATCAGTCAACTGATCGCACTATCCAGTTAGCTACCTTAGTAAGTAACCTCTAAAGCTGTTTGCTTTAAATTTAGCTTACATCCAATCAAACGCCTCCCCCTTCAAAACGCGTCACGTCAGCAGTTCTGTATTAAACCAGGATGTGTTTGTTATATGGTAAATATGTCATGTGTTCAGGGAAGAGAAAGATACACAGTATGTCCACATATTTGTGGACACCTGTTCTAATGAATGTAGCATTCAGCTACTTTAAGTTGCACCCATTGCTGACACAGATGTGCAAATGCAAACAGACACACAGCTCGTCTAGTCTCTGTAGAGAAGCACTGCCAATAAAATAAGACTCTGTAAGGTAGATAAAAATGAAGATATTGGCACCATGCCTAATGCCAGGCATGGGCTAGATGGGCTGTGGAGCAGTAGAACGGTGTTCCATCCAATACTTTTGTTGGGGAGTTAGACCTCACTAACACTCTTGTTCCTGAATACAATTAAATCCTCACAGCAGTGCTTCCAAATCTATTAGAAAGTCTTTCCTGGACAGTAGAGACAGAAAGTTACAAAATCAGGACTCTACATTTTACAACCTGTGTACCATGAATCAAATGTAAATTGCTCTGGTTAAGAGTGTCAGATCCCCACAAAGGCCATAAGTGTCGATGTAAGTATGTGATGGGCCAGACTGTGAATCTGATGAAAGCTCTAAGAGTGAAGCCAAATGGCTAGACCAACTGGGAACCAGAAGGTTTTGTCCTCAGGTTCCACCTTAACCCCACATATGGATGCCCACCAGAGTCAGTGATGAGAACAGGAAGGTTTTAATATGGGCCCCATCTGGGTTGTACACTACATATGGGGCCTAGATGGAACCCATGTGAGATTAAGGTGGACTGAAACGATGAGGCCCAACTGGGTCTATGCTTGTTTTAATACCATTGATTTCGGAAGAAACAATCAAGGAGCAGGTGTCCCAATACTTTTTGCAAAAACCTTTTCTTGTGACAAAATCCGACCCCTCCTTACTGGATAAATGCAGTGGGCCAGCCAGGCTCATTTGCATAACGCTGAAATCTCCTGCACTTTTAGGCATGCTGAAGTTCACCTTTTGTGATGAGGGAGTTGAGGGATGGGTGTCAAGTTGAATCACTGCAAAAGGAACCCTTCCAAACCATGAGAAGACTTTCATATTCATGGCTATGACACACCTGTATCGCCTTGAGTCACCGCTGCCCAGAATGTACCCACTTCTGTTTCCTAGAAGAGTGATTCAAAGTCATTTAAACGAGTTATCTAACAAATGGATCTTACTAGTCCAGCCATTTCAGCTCAGTTGTTAGTCATAGGGTACTCTTTTTGAGTTTGTGTGGTGGAAGAATGAAACTGCATATGCATAGACACACATACATACAAAATGAAGGGTGTCTCAAAGGGTTATTTGAGTGATGCCATAAAAGAGCCATAAAGAACTATTTTTGGAAAGGTTGTGAGTGTGAAAAACCTTTTTAATTGGTAATGAACTGTTACATCAACTTCTTTAAACCTTCAAAAGGGTCTTCACACAAACATCACTTTTACAAAGATGGTTCTTCTATGGCATCGCTCAAAGAACCCTTTATAGCGACTCTATTTTTAAGAGTATACTAAAGTACTCAGACCACTAGGCCAGTCTAGGAGTGAGAAGTACAGCCCTCAGGAAGCCAAGTGTTGATTCTTTAATGTCTGGATTACATCATATTTTATTTAAGAGACTCTCAGAATTTAAGTCTTAGAAGAACTCTCAGAATTTAAGTGCTATCGCTCAGTGACAGTCCCCACAAATGCCACATGTGTCAATGTAAGTATGTGATGGGCCAGACTGTGAATCTGAAGGAAAGCTCTGAGAGTGAAGCCAAATGGATAGACCAACTGGGACCCAGAAGGTTTTGTCCTCAGGTTCCAATGTTAACCCCACATATGGATGCCCACCAGAGTCAGTGATGATGTAGTGACACTACATATGGGACCTAGATGGAACCCATGTGAGATTAAGGTGGACTGTAATGATGAGGCCCAACTGGATCTCAGTAAAAACGCATGTACAAACCCACTCAGAGTCCGTGCCCACCTGGAACTCATCTAGCCACGTAAATTAATTAAATGGTTAATTAATTAAAAGTAGCCTAAGAGTAAAACCTAAGACAAAACATTTTATTTACATAATAAATATCAGAACACAAAAATAATTAGTAATACTTAAATCCACTTTGTAATTATTGTTCCTGAATGTTAAGTAAAACAAAAATATTAATATGGCAAAGGAAACACATAGAACCTTGTATCTCCAAAACGGCTACAGGAGGAGAAAAAAACACCTCTTGACTGACTGTTTCCAAGCAATTTTAGTGTTTCTATTGATCAATTCATCATAATTTTGATACAATCAAAGGAACACTTGTCAGACTCAAATAATGTCAAAAAGTAAAAAATAGTAAAAAATAAAATAAGCATTTTAACATTGAAATGTATTGTTCGTCAGCAGATCTTTAAAAAAACTCAGCCTCTTTGTGTACCCCTTTAGAGTAGTATTTGGAAGAAGTTTGTAAGTAAGGAAAACGTTACCCCAGCTTTGATTATGTGAAAAAGTGGGAAATTGATGTCAAAAAGTGTAAAATCAGCAAAAATAAACACAAGAATAAAACTATTGGTATTCATCTTACAAATATTTACTTGACATAATTTAAAATACAACATTTACAATCAAACTTTTTATTACCGCAAATAGCACTTGTTAGAGGTGTGGGCTGCTGGGAGGTGTAGTTTTAGCCACATTAAATGAGATTAAGGCACAAAGAGAGAGCTTTCAACAACTGCTGCAGTTTTGAAATCAGAGGGTCTCTGAGTCTGTCTGCTCTGGCAGTCCCTCCTCTTGCTCTTGTGAATAGCCTCCTTCTGAGAAGACAGACACTTCTCGTTTGTCACCCAGTTAGCAGAGGACACATGCCTGTAAGGCGGGCTGCCATTGGCCAACGCCTCAGACTGTTTTGCCCTTATTTGGAAGCGTCTGTGCCAAGACCAGTGAGAGGGGGAGATGATTTTTTAAGAGGCCGTAAAAGCTGAAAGGCCACATTGTCCCACGTTTGACACGTCTACAAGATGCAGCCTGTGCACAGCAGCCTGCGACCATGACCACAAGAGCATGCACCCACATACAGACACTGTTCACACGGTCAGTGAGCTGAGAACGGCAACAAATAGCAGGTTAGGCCTTCACCTGACTAATGCTCTGTGTGTCTTGCTCAGAGGTTGGACCAGAAAGCGAGACGGACGGACAGACAAAGGGAGAGGGGAGGGGAAGTGGCTGCTGACCCTGATAAAGTCTATCAGTTTGGCCAGAGTGGCCTTTCTCTATCAGCCAATGAGCTTTGAGCTTCAGGCCCAGCCAGTGATCATATCCTCTCTGACACTTGCATAGATACGACAGCAGTGAAAGTGAGCACACGCGCACAAACACATACACACACACACACACACACACACACACACACACAGTGAGAAAAACATTTTGCTCAGTCAGGTACAGACAATGCAAATGTACCCTCAAAGGTGCAACAGGGTGCTGAAGGTTCAATAGTGGATCTTAAAGGTTCACTACATTCAGCCTAGGGGCACCCCTGTGAATACTGTTAAGTGAAAAATAGATGAACTGATCTCTGTGCCTGATGTACACAAATTACGAAAGCTCTTTTCTGATTGGCTGTCCTGTATTCTGCCTCATTCAAAAAACAGTCCAAGATACTCTGTATAATGGGTCTGGCTCAGCTACAGGCTGAACAGGTGTCTAAATCTACACTAGTGTTCAGAAGTTTACATTCACTCATTAGGACCATGTATGTTATGGTAATATTGGGCTTTTAATGATTTCTTTGCCCTGTTCTTTTTCTGGGGCAGAATGAGTTACAGAATTCATCTCTACAGAATTCGGTCAATTCTTTTCTGAAATCAACACAGGATCAAAATGATACATTCAGGGTCAAATATATACATATAGCCACTTTATTAGATGATTAGAAGATTAGAGTCAACAGTGCTGAAAGTCTTTTAACTCACCATGGCCAAGACCTCTTAACAATCTGCTAGTGATCATGATGGACTACAGCTGGTAGATTCTCTGTGCTCACATAAGAAGGGTTTGTTTGACAGCACTCACTGGATTAACCAACACACAGTACAAGGGAACGTCCAAGGAGCTCAGTGCAGGTCTGATTTGCACATGTCAGGAATGCCTCTTGAAGCCATTTCTAAACAACTACACATTCCAATAACTGTAGGTATATACAGGTTACTGGGATATGAAACCACTTCTGGAGAAAAACTCCAACTGTAGCCCTCAACTGAGAGGAAACCACCAAGGGCCCAGGCTTGCCCTGAACTGGAAGCTGCTGGAACACCTGTCTCACTATCAACAGTCAGGGGAGTTTTACATTGCCACAACCCCAGAAAGAAGATCCTGCTTCAAAATCAAGACCTTCAAGCTGGACTAAAGTTGCTGTTGATCATATGGACAAAGAAAAAGCCTCCTGGAAAGATTTTGATTGAGTTAGATGAGACAAAGATGGAAGTGTTTGGTCACAATGACCAAAGAAATGACTGAAGGAGTAAAGAGATGATATACCATATTACTACCCATTACACAAACACACACACACACCTCATACACGTAGCAACCTGGTGCCATAAACCTCACTTAACCTACATACTTGTCAAATGCACATATAGATTTGCAAACCATTAAACACACTGTGAGCATCATCCAGTTCCATGTTTATACAGTGCAAATCTACCCAGCGTTTACTGAAGGACACTGGTAAATCAGCCCAGTCTTCCCAGTGCTTCTGTGGTGTTCAATAAAGTACAAGAGTTCTTCCACTACTCCAAAGTACCCAGTAACCATTTAACCACTCAAATACTTTATACAAGGTACTTTAGTTGTTGTACCCATTGCAGACACAGATGTGCAAATGCACACATATAGCTTGCCTAGTTCCTATAGAGAAGTATTCCCAAAACAAAAGGACTCTAGAGCAGATAAACATGAATCTGTTGGCACCGTGTTTGGGGAAAAAATGGGGCCAAATTTAATGAAAAGAATACCTGTCCAACTGTTAAGCACAGGGTTTGGGCTTGTGTTGCAGGGAGGGACACAGTAATACTTTTACTGGAAGAGGATAGAATGGATTCAGTTAAATACCATACGGAATGAGTGAAAATCCATCAAACAAGAACTGAAAGACTCTGCACGCTGTGATACTCTTTGGGCTCTTTTTTTGTTATTTTGAAACTCTAAAAAATCATTTTAATTGAATGTAATGCACATTTACTTCAAAAGGCTTTCAGTTAGTTTGATCTAGTTGTGAAGGACTATGCCATGATAGCACAAAGCTAAAGGTAGGTTACACTCACTTCTGCAAACTGGGTTTAATATTAGGACTACTTGTGGTGGCATGCAGCTTTCATTTGCATATTTTCTGCATTTTTAACAGCATTCAGAATCATAAAACAATGTCGATCAGAATTAGAATCAATTTGTGAAATTTGCACTGTTTTACTGTGCAGCAACACCAACACAAATTTGACCTTCTGCCTACTGCCTACTTACTACAAAATTCAGTGTCACAACGAATAAGCCCTGGGTGCTTCTTAACCCATGTAGCCCTGTGGACTGGTGACGTTAAATATAACGTGTTGGCTGCAGTGAGTAAACTAAGTATGTTTGAAATAAAATGGGGCAGAATTTCATGAAAAGAACATCTTCCCAACTGTTAAGGGGTGGATTGACTAGGCTTTGGGCTTGTGCTGCAGCATGGGGAACATGCATGGGGAACATTGTACTGGTAGAGGGAGGAAAAGATTCAGTGATTTGAAAGTTTGAGAATTTGTGATGCTTGTTTTCTGAAGAAAGGTAGTGGAGGTCGTTCTGTTGTACAGTTGCGTACGTTGCCTTATCAAGAGAAGATCTGCTCTCATTGCCGTTGCACTTTGAGAAGTGTAGAAATATAGATAGGCCTCAACATGCAGAAAGGAACTGCAACTGATGAACATTTAGAGGTCACTTACTCACTGAGGCCAAAGAGTCACCTAAAATACTGCTGATACGATCAGTGGGATACAGGTAGCCCCTCTCAACAGAAATCCACAGTCCGTCTCATCACTCGTTTGTTGCATATTTGGCGACAAACTAGTAGGTCAGCAGTGTGCAGATGTGTCATAGTGAAACCAAGCAGGCAGACACTGAGCACGCTCAGTATCTCATCTCTCTCACCACACCTTTTTTTCCACCGACTTTTCAGATGTGTACAAATGCCGTACCACTTTGACCACACACTCATATAATACACGTTCACACACACACACACACACACACACATTCAAAAAAAACAAAAAACTCCCCAACTTTAACCCACGCCTTGCAGGGTAGTGTCTCCATGGTTACAGCAGTGAATGCTCTCCTAGGGAAGGGGGAATTGAAACCCGCCCGGCCTTTCACAGATTCAAATAAAAACTATGGGGTTGCCAGTTGCAAAGAAATCAACCCTAGTCTATAGTAATAGCTGCCAATGCTATTTCAGTTCAATAATAAATGACATCCACAGTTATGGAGTGATATATTGAATATTTACCTACGTAGTGGGTAACACCACCACCTGCCTCATGGCAGACTACGGTTAGCTTCTCCAGATAGACAAGCACACCATGCTACACCTGTAAAAGTCCTTGGGCAAGACTCCTAACTCTACATTCTCCTACCTGTGTTCCATAATTCATGTCAGGCACTTTGGAGAAGAGCGTCAGCTAACTTCTTTCGGTCTTTCTGTCTTTCTGCAAATTCACATCAGTATACGCCGCCTTCCTAATATTAAGTAGGTCTCCCTTGTGCCGCCACAACAGATCTGAGCAGTATAGGCATGGACTCCACAAGATCTCTGAAGGCATCCTGTGGTATCTGGTACCAATACAGCAGATCCTTTAAGGCCTGTAAGTTGTGAGGTGGGGCCTCCATGGAGGTTTAACGGCTATCCTTCTTTGAGCCACTTTTATGGAATTTATGGAAATTCCTTTGGAACTGTTAGGTGTGAGATCATGTGCTGCTTGAGCACTTTCCATTTCCTTCTCTACCTGTTAGAGCTGAGAAGTGTCAGCATTCCTTGGACAGATGCACTTCTGTCACGCTCAGTCCTGCTATAACTCTCCGGCACGTTGCTTGCTTCTCTGCATCCCAAACTAACACCAACACTAATGAACCTGCTCATTCAGCTGTATGAGTTATAGCAGGGGAGGAGCAGGTAATTTAAGTGATTACTATTAAGTGATGTTCCCTTTAGATGAAGACTGCAGATCCAGGGGTTCATGGACATAGGGAATTGTGGTAAACTGAGATCCCGCTGCTTGAACACGATCACTTAGGTTTGAGGATTGTGGAGCAGATGGATTCCAATGCTCCAGAGTGCTCCCATGTCTGCGCTACCTTCTGGCTCTCTCCTTTTAGTAAGGCTGTTATAGTCAGAGCTGCCAGAGTCATTAGCCATACTCTGATAATGTTCATATAGATTTTGGAACATTGCTATGAGGATTTGGTTGCTTTCAGCAACAAGTGTGTTAAAGTGAGGCCTGGATGTTGGATGATTACCACCCCACTTTATCCACAGATCCACTGCTTCACAGCTCAATGCTGGGGGGCCTTTAAGCCCTTTAGCCTGGCATTAGGCATAGTGTTGGTAGGTTCACATTTATTTATCTTCTCCAGAGAGTTCTATTCTCTTGGCAGTGCTTCTCTACAGAGGCTAGACAACCTACTTGTGTGCATGTATACATCTATGTCAACAATGGGTGCAACTTAAAATAGCTGGATTCATTTTTTTAAAAGAGGTGTCCACAAACATTTGGACACATAATGTAGCTTATAGGTTGATAGTAACAGTATTGAGTGGTGAGCTTAAAGGTCATTACCTGGCAGACCAACTTGGCTGTTTGATAAAATGGGGAAAACAATCCATACATTATTTCTACATGATGTTGCCAAGCTGCAATTTATTCAAGGCTGTGGTCAAGGGAATGGTATGAAAACCTGTCTCCCTGTACTATGTCTCAACATGACCACTTGGGTTGGTTTTGGACCTGTACTAAAACATCCAGTACAGACAGCTGGCCAACAGACAGGAAACAGGAAGGTGCTTCTTCGCCTTTTAAGCTACTTTAATTAGTCTTCACTACAATCAGACAGCCATGCATGGCACTTTGAGCTGAACTTCACATTGGCTGCTCTTTTACAGCTCGCAGCAACGAAAAGAATCAGAAAGGTTTTCATGTGAATTCCCCTTTGCACTTTTTCTTTTTTTTGCATTTGTGGTCCACCCATCCCCCACTTCCCTCTGCATTCGCTCACGCTCTCTCTTGGGGCCAGGGCCTGCTGAGACAGTGAACATAGCCGATGGAAGACTTTCTTAAAGCTGTACAGGCTCTGATTCTGGAAAATCTACACTCTTACCAAAGGTGAGGGAGGAACCATGTATTGTTCCCTGAAGATCCTCTAAGACGTTGGTTTGCACTAGAAAATGAGACTGGAGTGTGGAGAGCCTTTCTAAAGGTCAAAGGGCCCAAATCGTCCGTCAGGCTCATTTCTGATGTTTGTACGGCTTTTGTCCTGATTCATTTTTACGTTTTACCATTTCCATTAGACCCTGCATGTAAGCTCACATTTTGTCAATCTTATAACCACACTATTGTCATGACTAACACTAGTTTTATAGGCCTTAAAACACAACCTTGTGGGACTCCACAACATACCAAATAATTCACAATAGTTTCTGCATTAAGATTGATAGCGGAATAATAAACCTAAGGTCCAAGTGCTTATGTGAATGCATTGCATTGCACCTCATTCAAAAAAAAAAATCCAGGCTGAAACACTCCTCACTACTAACTTCAGCGAGAGTGGGCGGAGCTAAACTGCTGTAGCTTAAATGTGTAAATGCATTGTTTTTTCAAGACATCACAAAAGCAACGAATTCAAAAGGCTGTTTGTGCAGGTTATTCACCATATATGGACTATCGGCGGTGAAGTATGGGGGGGGGGGGGGGGGCGGGAGGGAGGGGTGGAGTGAACAGCAATTTTGAAACATACTACATCAAACAAAGTGTTTATATTATATTTTCGGTTCTTAACCAACTGAATGTTTTTCCTAGTACCGTACAGCTAAGCCAGGAACCAGTGAGGAACCTTCATCTTTTAAGAGTGTGTAGGATGAGCTGAGAAGAAGCCAAATGCACAGACAAAACAGGAAACCCCTCCACTAACCCTTCTATCATTTTGTTTCTGCTTTCTTCACAGTGAATGGGCCAGAAACGCAAGACTGCACATACTAGAGTGCTTCTGCATCATCATTCAAACTGATATGATCGCATATCAGTTTGAAGAACACCATGTGTCAAAAAGTTTGTGGACACTTGTCCTATTAAGGTGTACTCCTTGCTGACGCAGGTGTTCAATTGAACACATACAGCTTTTGTATTGAAAAGCATTGTTAGATTGGGACACAGGACTCTCTGGAGCAGCCAAGTGTGGGCTGGATAGGGTATAAGGGTATAAGGGTATAAGGCCCTCCAGCATTGGGCTGTGGACCAGTGGAGCTCCATCCAGTACCTTTGGGATAAGTTGGAGTGGCAGAACTTTTTTTATCCAACTTCAGTACCTGACCTCACTAATGCTCTTATGGGAGAATGTAATCAAATCCTCACAGCAATGTACTAAGACCTAGTGGAAAGCCTTCCCCAAATAGTAGAGTAGAGGCTCTTACTGCAGCAAGGGGGCGAGAAACACTTTTTGAATCCCCTCGCTTTCTGAAGAACCACTGGATGAGCTTGTGAAGCACTGCTGAACGTGCACTTGGGCCGTGCTACAGTGGAATTACCAGCTTGGTGTGCACGTACATGTCAGATCAATCCCAGATCACCCTGACGGTCCATAGAGACAAAAAGATCGGTGTGCAGCTAACGATCTTAATGAGTAAACTGAACTTTGCTGCTGAATGTGTGAAATTACACATTTCCTTCCGTTCACTCATCTGCTGAGAAAACACAGCATGCATTTCTGCTGATCTCAGTAACTGATAACTCCAACAACGGGGGAACTATAGAATGCTGTACGTTCATACACAGGATGGCACTAATATTAATTGGTCTGTGCAGTCCAAAAAAAAAAAAAAAAAGAGAACGAAAGAAAGAAAGAAAGACAAAAAAGAAAAGCTAGATCAGGAGCCGTGATGTTTGAAGTAGATGCAGGCCTCACACAGGAAATAACATTGAGTGAGTTGTTCTGCAGGTACTTCCGGCACTAGATCTGATCGCATTCAGGCGGACGCTTTCCTCTTTCTGATTTCTGCTCCTCTAGTTTGCAGAAACTCAATTTTATACTCATTTGTAGGCGATAATTAATAATTAATGCATATGATCACTGTAATGCAAAAACCATGTATCTCAAAAACTGCAACTTTAAAGGAGAAGGATATGAGCTTCTTAACTTTTAATGGAAGTCAGTGGAAAAATATTTTAGTCATTTTGGAGCATTTCTATTGGTCCATTTATCATCATAATGTAACACTATGTAAAATTCCACTGCCAGATTCACATAATGTCAAAAAGTGAAAAAAGTGACAAATGGAAATGTGAGGTTTATATATATATATATATATATATATATATATATATATATATATATATATATATATATATACTGTCAGACAAAAACCCTTACATCTAACCTTAAAACAAAACATATATATATATATATACATGACATTTTTGACACAATTTCAAACAATTTTGCTTGTACAAAAGCGAGGTACAGGTTTGTTCGGACAGTGCCAGCATGCAGGAACTGAGTGGAAACATTTGAACTAAAAATATAAAATTATGATGAATACAATAATGAACTTTATGAACTTTAAATACAATTTCTTTCCTTCCTTTCCACAGAGTGAGGTGTGTAATTACATACGTAGATCACGTGTCTGTTTCTATACTGTTTCATTTGTATTCATTTGTCTACGTGTAACCGAACGCTGATGCTTCGTTCATCTTCCTGCAGTCTGGCGATGCTTACTAAGACCAAAGCAGGGGTGAAATCATTGGCCAAATTCCCACATGCTTCCTACAACCATACACACACACACACACACACACACACATATGTGCACACGCAATCTCCACTGGCTGACTTATCACTTCCCAGTGATGACCATTTCAGAGGCTCACTTCAACATTTCCCCCTCGAGTGCTGCAACTGTTAAGCAATGGCCGGGGCAAAGTGAAACAGCATCTAAGGAGAACAGAGAACAAGCATGCAGAGAGAGCGTCTGAGCTCGGGCACAGGAGAGAAAGCTGGATTGTTACATTTAAATAGGAAATAAATGTATTAATAAACCAAAAAACAAACCCACCCATATATATATAGAATTCATTACACCAATATGTGAGCTACATATGAACGACACCAGTGGTTTCCATAGTAAAAATACTTCTTTGGGCCTAAACTGGGTTTTCTTTACGTTATCCTGAGGAAGAAAATCCCTCTTTGAATCAACACATATTAATAAGTAAGTAAGTAGATATTAATAAGAAAAAGACATTTTATGGGGCCAAAATGATTAACAAAAAACTTAAAAACTGAAGTTTAACCTTAAATGGATGCTTTTGGTGGGTCTTTTATGGAGTGTGTGTGTGGGGGGGTTCTTGAGTAACACAAAAGGTCTGTATCTGGTACGAAAGATACAGAACACTGCTTAGGTAAGGTGCATTAGATAAGGTGGCCCCCTGAGGAGATCTCGCAATTCTGTAATTCTAGCATTTGCAAGAATTCTTTAAAAATGAGCACAAAGAGCTCTGCATCGTTTTAGAGTTAGCTATCGGAGGCTGGATTGGGTTTAGATGTTGCCATGCGCAAAAGCAAAAGACGAGAAAAAGTGAAAGAAGGAACGCAAAGAGAAAGAGAGCGAGGCCTTGACTGTTAAACCTCTTCCTGTGTGGTTTGTACCACGTGGTCGAAAGAGGGTTAAAAAGGAGCGCTCGCTTCTCTCCAGGTCCATTTCTACTTTGGCCGAAGAGCAAGAAGACACTGAAGACACTTGGGTAAGCCTGCTGGACGAGAACACCTTGAAAGGAAAAAAAAATACACATATATATATATATATATATATATATATATATATATATATATATATATATATATATATATATATATCCAATATATATATATTGGATTTGGATTTAGCTTTACTGGTAACGGTATGGATTTAACTGGGCGTTTAATGTTAAACCTAAACACATCGCTGGGGGTCGACTGTAAAAAGAATATGCTAATTGAATACAAATATATGCATTTTATTATTTTTTAATGCAAGTATTTGAATATTTTGTCTGCGGATTTTCCTACTGTTCACGTAGGATAATTAATTCTGTGCAATTTTCTCTGCAACTATGTCGCATGTCTTTGTGAGAAGTGTTATGAAAGTTATTTCAGTGTTTTTTAATTGATTCCTTACTAAAACCTTCACTTACAGATTTTATTTTTGCATTAAAGTATCTGTTAATATATTATATGATACTATTATATATATATATATATATATATATATATATATATATATATATATATATATTAAGTATATATTATATAAGATATATTTGTAGTTTTTCAGTTTTGTAACACAAAGCGGTAGCAACTTCCTGTTCAAGTCGTAACGCGAAGCGCTAACTCTGTACAGCCAAGGCACAAGCTTAAGTTCTGTAGCTTCATGTATGTGGAGAAATAGTGTGTGAAAAATATATCAAATGTACATTTTTATAATTTATACTTTTTATATGTATATTTTAGTTTTTTGCTTCTACCAAGTTGGCAAGAACCGCTTACTCATGCCAATCAAGATGGCTGCCATGTTCAAGCTAACATGGCATGGCAGAAAAGGAAGAAGTGGTTGTATTAGACTATGTGAAACCGGCGCAGCTCTAGAGGAAACAGCTTTTCTCTGGAAAAGATCTTTTTGGTCAATTCTTGTCCTTTACGAACTGCATTTCCCTTCAAGCTGTAAAGAGTTTCATTCTTTACTTTTTTTACTCACATTTCTCATGTTGAACTTGTTGAGCTACTGTCCTAAATGTGAGTGTGAGGAAGGGAGGACGTAATCCACTACTGCCAAGTACTGCCAGACAACAAACTGCCTCAAACCTATGATGAGCTGCAAGAAGCCTTTAGGGAGCAATAATAACAACAACTGCCTCAACTCCTGACTCCTTCAAGTGTAACAGTCCTGAGGCAGCGTGAAGGGTTTGGGTGTGGTTGACATGGGCAGCTGTAAAGTGTGCAGAAATGGGGCGGAAGAGGCTTGTGTGTGTGTGTGTGTGTGTGTGTTGGGGAGGGTGGAGGGGGGTGGAGGGTGTCTTAACCACCAACTCTACAGGTGTGACTTCGCGCTGGCAAACGGAGGACCTGGAAACGGCGCGTTGGGAAGTACAGTGCAGTCATCCATAAAGTAGAAAGCACTACTAAACCCCTCGCCACAGTGTAGTGTTTCCTACTTTATGGATGAGTGTACTGTTGGCTACTGGGAACACACTCACCAACTCAAGATCAAAAAAAGAGGAAAAAGAAAGAAAAGACCCGACGTGGAGAAGAAAAGAGGAACTGGCTTTGTTTCATAAGGCTGTGCACAGCTCACTGTGTCATTTTGAGCCCACATGAGCTGGCTGCACACGAAACCGAGCAAACAAAGCCAAGGCAGTGTGAACTGAACCCCTTACTCTGTGGAATGTCTTTGATTTTGAACTTTATGAATAAAAATGGAATAAACATTATCTTGTGTGTTGTGTCGGTTCAATTTGACTGATTTTCTATACCTAATTTTAGTATTTAAGTACATATATACTTAATATATTCACAATAAATTATATTACTTCATTTATTATTCAAACAAATAATCTTATGCTCTAAACTCTTTTCTTTTCCACATAAAATCAGTTCTGTAAAGATTTTGTGGAAATGTGTATTTTTTCTGTAAAAATAGGTCGGATAAATTCTAATTCTAATTAACTAATGGTATATATTTGTACACATTATTAACACTTCGAGGGATTTGAACAAACAACCTACAGAGCTCAACTGTCTCTTTTCCTTTTCACACAAAACAGAAGCACTAAGATTTTATATGGAAATAAATGGAAATGCTTTGTAACTAATTAACTCTACTTCTATATATATCTTTAAACAGTTTAATCACTTTAAGAGATTAAAACCTTAACACCACTTCTATTCACTAAAAGTATTGGGACACCTGCTCATTCACAGTTTCTTCTAAAATCCAGGGCATTACATTTTTTTGATCCTGCTTTAATTGGAGTGCTTTCTACTAGATTCTGGAGCATTGCAGTGAGGATTTGATTGCATTCAGTGACGAGAGCATTAGTAAGGTCAGGATGATCACCACCCCAACTCATCCCAACAGTATTGAACGGAGCCCCTTTAGTATTACTGCTCCACAGCAGAATGGAAACGAGGCTTTATACCTCTCTAGTCCACACCTGGCATTAGGCATGTTGCCAATAGGTTCATGTTTATCTGCTCCAGAGAGTCCTCAGGTATTGGCATTTGCACATCTGTGTCAGCAATGGGAGCTGAATTAAAGGAGTTAAAGGAGCTGAATGCATTTATTTAAAGAGCTGTTTATGCTTAAACAGTATTAATATTTTAAGGGATTCAAACAAATAACCTAAAGATATGTCCATTTTCTCCATTCACATCATTCACAGCAGCATTAAAAAAAATTAAATACATTTGTTTCCATAAAAATGTTCTGCCCCCCCACACAACACTAAAGACAGAGTTTTATGTGAAAATATATTTTATTTCTGTAAAAAGGTCCATAGTAAATGACAATGGCCCCTTAATGAGCAATAATGATATTACTAGTCATCAATCAAAACATTGCTTCAACATGCAAAAAAAACAAAAACAAACAAAAAAAAGAAAAAAACGTAAAGAAAAAGAAATGACATTTTGAAAAATGTTAACAAAAAGGAGCATTATTTACAGACGAGTTTCAAAAATCAGTTACAAAAACCCTCGTTTTTTACAAAAAAGTTCACATTTCAGTCCGCAGGATGCTTCCAGAGGTCAGAATAAAGCCTCTCTTTCACTGTATGAAAATACCATACATCAAAATCACTGACCCAAACACTGTACACTATACACACACACCAAACCTTCAAACATACCTCCAACTCGGCTTCCGCTGCATGCAGGGAGCCAGAAAATAAACAAGCAAACAAAAAAAAGCTACAAATACATTGTAAAAATGAACGAATGCAAGATACTATAAATACATAAATAGATTCATAAATAAGGCCGAGTATAGGTGTAACACCGTCATGCATGCAGTCAATAGAAGTACAGCATTAGTAAACATTGAAGTAAGACTAGACAATGTCTTGTAAGGCTAATTAGTTACTGTGGCCTAACGTGCTCCTACTAGCAGAGTCCTTCGTTTCAGAAGCATGGTCAGGCTCGCGTACAGCAGCACAGTGACCGGGGCTGTGCCTTCCTAGTGTTTTCAGTAGCGGGGAGAACAGCAGGCTTTTAGATTATATAGTGCAGCTTGGGGAGCGTGGCTAGCCTACATAAATCAGAGCGAGTTACGTACAGGCTACAGAGAAAGAGCAAGAGCGAGAGAGAGAGAGATTGACTGTACACTGCAGTGCCTACCGCTGAAGTTCATCGAGGCAGCTGTCATTAAAAAATACAGGTTAATATAGTCAACATATTAAAAAACTACGGCCGCTTATTCACGGCGGGAACTCTGAAGGAAACCCTACTGACTCAATGAAATGGGCCCGTCTGTGGAGTCGCTCGGGCTGCGACTCTGCCCCCTAATCGGCTGGTGTTCGATAACTGGTCTCCAAGTGTTCAAAGACACTCAGAGCACCTATGGGTTTGGCAAAGTAAGTTAGCCTAGCTAAGATGAGCTAAGACTGGCTTTAAAGGGAAATTCCATTTCTTGTTTCTAAACAATTGCTTCCTGCACAACTGAACTTTGTTGGGATGTAAACAGTGAAAGTCAACCGTGAGCTTGGTGTGAAAGGGTTCACTGTAGAGAAACACTTTACAGTGGTGCAGTGGTGGGGATAGGAACCAGACATTCATCAACCATCCATGCACAATCCAAAATGACCAGTAGGAACACACAAAACAGGACGGTTAAGACTGTGTGAAAATATACTAACAAATATCTGTAAAAGGGCTCCATAACTATACTTAATACTGTGTATATAGGATATATTTGACAATATTTGATCAAAATCGTGATAAATGTACTGAGGATATCGTCAGTGCTTAAAGCACACTGACCAGCAGCACATTTCATTACAGAGAGGGTCATTAGTGCTGCAGATTTTAAATAGAAATGTACTCTGTGTACTGTAGAAATGTACTGTACTCTGTACGGGAATGGCAGTTTTTAAGAATCGGTCACTACTGAGTAATTCTGTCTGCATGTCAAATAATGCGTTATATACTATGCATCATGAAACGGTCTTTAAATATCATGATATAATATTTTTACCACATCTCACACCTCTGAACGTCTGATTTCATTCACTACCAAAGTACAACACTCCGACTTTTAGTTTTCTCAAGAATTGAACGTTTCACACCAAACCACCCTTAATACCTTTGCTTATATCCAAACCATTTAATTGTTCAGAAATGTTTGAGAAATCGTTGGAATTTCCCTTTTAACACACATGCTGATAAACTACACTGTAAATCCGATTTGTTCAGTTGTTTTAACTTAAAAAAACAAAAATACAGATTCCTTAAAATACTGAATCCACTGAATGTCTAACAGTAAACAACCACAGCCATCAGTGCTGTTTGTGTTGTTCTTAATATTTAAAGTTAAATAAATCTTAATTTTAAGTTTGGTCATCTTACTTTCTTAAGTTAAAACACTTGTTTTGTTGTTGTGTGTGTTTTTTTAATACAGTGTAGTAGTTAAACCTGAGAAATGACTTCACACCATCCCTGTAAGGACACTGAGAGACCTTAGATACACAGTGAAACTGTGACGCAAACACACGCGAGCGAGTGTACTATCATGTTGTCAGTCATGAAAGAGGACTAGAAAAACAAACCAACCAACCAGCCAAAAAAAAAGTACTGCATATGACTGTAAATGACTGTAAAGAGATGAGGGTGATTTTTTTTCTTTTTACCCGTTTGTGGTTCAGACGTGACTCTCCACAGATGTAGGAAAACAACAGTAAAGAAACACCGAGCTTGTGCAGAAACACACGCGCACACACACACAGTCAAACCTAACATCCTTTTTTCAGTTCAGCTATGTAACGTGTTACTGGAGTTCCGTGTCAGTGTTCGAGAAAGGCCAAGGCAGACTCACACATTCCCAAGACCAAATGCAGTCTGGTCTAAACTTCACCCATTATGTACACAGAAGAGGCTTCATACCATAACAACTGACCAACCGACTTACAGTTGCTTTTCCAAAGCGCTGAGATGACCATTCACAGTCAAAGGAGCTCCAAACACCCACATTAGTGTCATATGCTACATGTTTTATGTATTATCAGTTTTTAACACACTGTCCTAAAACTGACCTTTTAAACCAGCTGCTGTAGAGAGGGTTGAAGCCCAGCTGCTGTGACTGAACCTGCAATTGCAGCTCCTCTCACTCGAATACTATAAAAGCTTCTAAATAGCTTTTAGAGCTACACCTTCAGCACCATCAGCAGACCAGGCTGGTCAGTGCTCATGATGGTCCAATAGGTTGGTGGCTTTCAAAATGTGTGGGGATGACAGTCACGCAGACACTGCACCAACGCATGTAGATCTTATTCCACACGAGAGCAGAGCTATCCTCAGATCCTGGGTGGGCAGCTAATCTTGCTGACAACATGGATCAGAACAAATATGAAGACATGTCATGTCCAACTGAATATTAATTGTGTATTAATTAATTGAATATTAATGAGTTATTAACAGAGAAAATAGTAGGATATGTTTAAATACACAACAATTACACCGATCAGCCATTACATTAGTACCAAGTGAAGTGTGAAATCATTTCTATCTTCATCAATTGATTTAATTGATTATCTTCATCTACAGTATCAAAGGGGGTGCTATATCAGGCAGTAAGTGAACAGTCCGCTCCTGTAGGTGATGAAGGTGTTAAAAGCATGAGAAATGGGCAAGCAGAAGAATCTGAGACGTTATGACAAGAGCCAACCTGTGACGACTAGACGACCATGTCAGAACATCCTCAAAACATCAGGCAGGTCTTGTGGGTTTTTTCTGGTATGCAGTGGTCAGCACCCGCCAAAAGTGAATCCATAAAGGACAACCGTTTACTGATGCAATCCATGGAGGCCCTACCTCATGACTTACAGGACTTAAAGGCTCTGCTGCTAACGTCTTGGTGCCAGGTACCACAGAATGCCTTTAGAGGTCTTGTGGAGTCCATGTCTCAAATGGTCTAATCCTTTAAAATCCGTTAATAATGGGCATGTGGTACTAATGTAATGGCTAATCCATGTACACTTACCAAGCGATTTATTATGAACATCTACTCCTACACCTTCTTATCAATGCAAGTGTCTGATAAACCAATCACGAGGCAGCAGTGTAATGCATCACATCAACCATCAGAAGATGGGGAACAAATATGATCTCAGTGATTTTAAGAATAGCATGATTGTTGGTGCCAGACAGTCTGATTTGAGTTTTTCTAGAACTGCTGATCTCTTGGGAGTTACAGCACAGCAGCCTAGAGATTACTCAGAATGGTGTAATAAAGAAAACACATCCAGTGAGAGGCGGTTCTGCAGACGGAAACTCCTTGTTGATGAGAGAGGTTAACAGAGTTAACAGGTTAACAGAGTTGTTTACAGTGGACAGGAAGGCAGTAGCTCAGATATCCCCTCTGTACAACTGAGAAATAATCAGAATGTACGACACGTCCAGCCTCGAGATGGATGGTCTACAGCAGCAGAAGACCACGCCAGGTTTCACCTAGTGTTCCTAATGAAGTGCTTAGTGAGTGAATGTTAGCTGCTTTTATCCAAAGTACATATTATTCCATGTAGGCCTCTCCATGCAGAATCTCTCCATGCTTGATTCTTTTAGCAATGAATATTTTTGTGTTTGTTAAAGGAAAAAAAAACTGCTCTCTGATGTAGTCTGGAAAGGTCTATCTGGAATCTCTATGTTCCCAACAAAAACTCACAGAGGAACTGACCCAATGACTGTATATGTGATATACACTATATGGAAGGATATCTGGACACCTGCTTATTCATTGTTTCTTTTGAAATGAAGGATATAAAAATAGTCTATCCTGCTTTATTCCAGGAAAGTATTGGTTGGGACACCATCCATCATTCCAGAGCACACACTTCCAATGCTCAATGCAAGGGGCTTTATACCCCTCCCATTCCCCCCCCCCATGCCTGGCATTAGGTATGGTGCCAATAAGTTCATGTTCTATTGGTAATACATTATAAGGACTAGACAAGCTGTTGAATTTGCACATGGGTGCAACTTAAAGTACCTGAATATATTCATTAGAAGAGGTGTCCACAAACATTTGGACATACAGTATATTTGACATGTATAGTCATTGGTTGGGACATGCAGCCACTGTTGCTCTCCCTGGAGAGCTGGAAACCACACCTAGTCTATGGAAATTGCATGACTTTCATGCAAACCCTGCGTTTACACCATGAAAATAATGCTGACTGCCATGGACAAAATGTTTAGCTGTACAAAAATATGGACTCATTGATCTGATCCAAAAGAATTACAACAGAAGCCAACAAGGAGTTGCGACATCACCTGCTTACTGGCTTCTATTATGAGTGTGTCCTGAGTCAATGGGTTTTATGTCTTTTTCTAAATACAAATAACTGCAAACTGTCCACATGTCACGTGGTACAGTGCTGACAGAGTAATGAGAGGGCAAGAGGGGAAAAGCTGAGAAAGACCACTTCCACCTGAAGCCATCTCGACTGACTATGATTCAACG
Source organism: Salminus brasiliensis (assembly GCF_030463535.1). Lineage (NCBI taxonomy): Eukaryota > Metazoa > Chordata > Actinopteri > Characiformes > Bryconidae > Salminus > Salminus brasiliensis. The sequence continues at coordinate 10,346,973 of NC_132878.1, read as the reverse complement.
AGGAAATTGAGAAACCAAAGACGACGCAATTCAAGCCACAATGACCGGAGTCGTATTACTGTGCTGGACTCCTGCTCAAACCCTCGTAACAGCAGTTTGCTCTCAGTGTATTTTAATCATTTGGTCTAGACACTAAAGTCTGACATGCTTTGCAAACGAAGCGAGGCGAAACTCACCCTCACTGTAACAGCAAGAAGAGACCATCAACAAACAACCGAACCCAAACTCCTTCCCTCATCTCTCGCCATAAAGACAATGTACCCATTCTACTTCTGCAATCACTCACACAAACCTGCCAATCATTTACGACATACGGACAAACCAGTGTCAACATGAAAAAGTGCAATTAGCGAATTGTTATTGGGGATAACAGTCTTTCACGCTTATTCCTTCTTACTGGAGCCCAGCTTCTTAAACAGTTTCTTGCCTTTGGAGAAAAAGCCTTTTTTCTTTTTTCCTGGTGGAGAGGAGTCGGTGAGAGCGGGACTGAAGGAATCCGTAGGCTGAAAGAGGGGTGCCGGGGGGCCTAAGCCTTGGGAGGAGTCTGATTTTGGGTCAAGGTGCCGTTCAGGGTGCTGGTCAAGGTGCTGGTCAGGGTGCTGGTTTTGTTCCGACTGGGCTGCAGGACTCTCCTTTGGAGGAGCGGGCGTTACAGCATCTGTCTGCTCTAACACTGCAGAGTGGCTCACCTTTAGGACAGAAAAATGAAGATGGTTCTTAAAGGGTAACACATAGCTTGGTTCAGACCTAGCACCCAAGGCCGGACCGATGTATCCGTATTGGATGACACGGACAACGTGTCGATTTATCAGTATAAATAAAATAAAAAAATAGTGACTACAACTTTTGTCTTTAAAGGTTAGGAAACAGGAAAGGTTTCAAGAGGTTATCAGGGGTCTTCAAAAACTGACTCAAACACAGAACAGTGGGTGGGATGCAAACGGGGGTCGCAAATGTGAGTTTCTTAGGGTCCTCTGGAAGGGACTGAGGGCTCTGGGACAAGTTGAGGGTTTCTGTGTAGGGGACAACATACTACAGATGGAGGTCAACAGCAGGACACTTACTCTCACTGTTTAAAGTGCACCCCTCTCCTGTGCCTCTGCACCCCAGCATGCAGGAACAGATACAAATGGAAAGAAATAAGCCATGCAAAACAAATAAGGACATGCAGAACAAACGCGATATTAAGAGAATCTTAGATAGTGTGAAATGCTTTGTGTGTGTGTGTGTGTGTCTCATGTGCAGAGTTTATAACACACTTCCACTTCTTATCAGGAGTAATTGATGTGATGTGAACTGATGCTACTTTTGCTGGTAGCGACACATAAAATCACACATAACAACCACACCTGCACACACACACACACACACACTGCTGTCTAATAAGCTCTGGCAGTACACTTACCTGTGAGTCTCTCCGGGTTTCAGCAACAGTGTGTTCCGCCACTGCTACAGCTGATGCTGCTGCTGCCTCCTCCGCAGTCTCTGGAAAAGCCTGGAGGAAGTTGGAGGGCACCAGGCCTTTCTGCCCATTTAAATCTCCCTAAAGCAGTCAAAAACAACAAATCCCATCATGCATTTCTTTTCTAAGATACATTTTGTGAAGACTATTTGAAGGCTACCTGCACAGAGGCCTCACAATACATGCATTAACACTGGATTAGAAGTTTGTGAAACTTTACATTTTCTGTATTTCTGCATAAACATGTCCTGAACTGTGAACAGATCTTTCGTAAGTCCTAAAACTAGACAGCGAACTTTAAAATCATCCAAAAATCATCCAACACTAAATAAGGCTGTAAACCTTCACTCTTAGTACACCTTTGCCTCAAATCAGTTGAACAGACAGATACCCTGATATTGTATGTGTGGAATTTGCCGGTACAATTCATAGTTTATTCAATAACGGTTTAATTTTTATTTCTTTACCTAAAAAAGCTTACATTACGACATTTAGCAGACACTCGTTTTCAGAGCGACTTACAAAAGTGCTTTGCTATTTACTCATGAATAACCTCAGCTAGTTTGAATAGAAGATTCAAAGATAACGCTAAGCTTAGGTACTACTAAAAAGTTTAAAGTCAATATGGAGATCATAATACTCTACACTTCGCACAAGTATTCTCTGAAGAGGTGGGTCTTCAGTCTGCGTTTGAATACAGCGAGCAATTCTGCTGCTCGGACACTCAGGGGAAGTTCGTTCCACCACTCTTCTGGGCCAGTACAGAAAAAATCCTGGACGCTTGTCTTCCGTGGATTTTAAGGGATGGCGTACTTGATGCTTGAAGGTCTCTTGGTAGAGATCGGCTTTTGACCATTGCCATCAAGTATGGAGCAGCTACGGGAAGCCAGTGAAGAGAACGCAGCAGTGGAGATGAACATGGCTGAATTTAGAGAAGATGACCCATGCCGCTGCATTCTGGATAGGTCTGGAGGGGCCTGATAGTGCATAAAGGAAGACCAGCCAGAAGAGAGTTGCAGTAATCAAGTCTTGGACTACTGCACCTGGGCGAGTCTCTAGAGAGGAAGGGTCGAATTCTCCGGATGTTGTACAGGAGAAATCTGTATGACCGAGTTACGTTAGCAACATGAGTTGAGAATGATAACTGATCGTCCATGACTACACCAAGGCTAGATGGAGTGACCAGTAAGTTCTCTCAATTTGAGTCTTGAGTAGATGGGTTTTTCTTAAAAAAAAATATGTATTCATTAACCTTAAGTGTCTTCAGTGGTCTTCCCACGCATATTGGTGTTGTCAGCTCACCAGTGCATCTTTTATTTTAAGAATGTATCAATTTGTCGAAGATGCAAAAACAACATTCTAAGATATATGAGGTGTATGAGATTCCAACCCCCTATGTGTTTTCTAAGAGCTATTCCCTTGTAATTACACAAGCATAAGGAACGCAGACAATCATGGCTAGATGGGTTGGTGACCAGCCCCCTTCTATTGTTCTCTGGGAATCACTTATGAAATGTATAAAGATACAGACATACAGTCATCTATGTACCTGCCTATTGTATTTTATGCATTTCTATTATATTTTATAATATATATATATATATATTATATATAATTTGGCTATTCTTTTATTATTATTTTATTTTATTAAAATAATAGCCAAATTATGATGATCTGGCCACTTCTAAGGTTTTGCTCTCTCTGAAAAGTTTTTATTTTTTCAGCCTAACAACAGCCTCCTTCCCTTGTCCCGACAGTTTTGGGCCTCATATTAAGTTCCTATTTTCCCAAATGCAAAATCAGCACTCAACTGACCTTTTATCTCCTTCATTTCTTACCAAACAATGAGGGACAGGCCACACCTGGCCATAATCTGCTTATCAGGCAACTGTCCACTTACTTTTGAGCCTCTGAAAATGGGGGAGGGGAACCCACTGAAGTGGTCTACAAGAGCAAAACTACAATTTTTAACTTGTGCCACTGTCCCAATACTTCTGAACAGGGTTGTATATTTAGCATGCCATGTTATATCTGTATTAAACACTGCAAAACTATGCATGATCTCTTTGTAGACACCCTATGTCCAAATGTTTATATACACCACCTTATCCAACAATTCAACTGAAATCAAGGGTATTAATAAGGAATTTGTACCTTTTTTATGGCACTTTGTTGCAACATGGCTGTGAGGATTTAACTGCATTCAGCCATGAGAGCCTTAGTGAGGTTAGGTTCTGATTTTGGATGATCAGTTCTGGCACAAGAAGTGTTGGATGGAGCTCCATTACTCTAGTGAATGCAGCTGCATGCAGTCTCAGTACTGGAAAACTTTATTACGTCTTAAGCTGAGGCCTGGCGTTGAGCATAGTGACCTTAGGCACCAGAGCATCCCTTTCTATTGGCCGTGCTTTTCTACAGAGATGATTCAAGTTGCATGTGAACAACAAAATACCTGTATCAGCGAAGTAACCTCAATTCCAAGTCAGAAGGGGGGTTCATGGATGCTTTTTTTGGATCGTGTAACTATAAATTCCAGTTTGAAGGCTTCAGAAATGAATGATATGGGACTAAACCAGTGCACAACTCGCTACTCACGTAAAAGAAGCCATCATCGTCCATATCTCCAAACACATAGATGATGTCCCCAGCACTGAAGGTCAGCTCAGCCTGTAAGGGGTGACAGAAGGACCATGTGTTCAGTATTACTATATGTGGCTCCTCACGTGTTGCTGTACCTCAAAGTTTCCTGGATTCATGTTTCAGTGTGACTGTAAATGAATCTAAATATGGTGGAAGGTGGAAGGTCACCTCAATGTCTGCGTTAGGGGAGCTTTCTCTGGGGTCGTAATCAAAGATGGCCACCATCCTGCGAGGTCCAGGGTTTCCCATGGCAGCAGCAGAGTGTCTAGTGTTGTCTGTCAACCAGAAAACAAACAATGTAATCAGGTTTGCAAAGATATAGTAAACATGCTTTTACTTTTCGACACGTGTATATATACACCTGTACAGTCCTGGACAGCACATGGTGAACCTACAGGATAGAGAATGTAATGACACTGATAACACATGCAGAATGGGATAAAACAGCAGCATTTCAGGTGGTTATGAAAATGACATGGATGTTATTATAGTACAGAATAAATAGAAACATGGTAAAAGAAAACAAATCACATGCTGTTTCTGAAACTGAAAAAATGAAGGAAAAAAGTGCAAGGAAGTAGAGGAACATGTCAGAATCCACATGCAAAAGAATAAATTCATGTATAAATGAACAAACAAATAAAATAAACAAGCAATTAGAGGTTTAGCAAATCCGTTGTCTTTTTAAACTACTTTATTAGGATGACTGGAAGTTGAGTAAATTGAGAAGCTGCTGTAAACACCATGCAGAGCTTATACAATCAATAACAATGCCGGAAAGCCTGAGGAAGAAGAGCACACATTAACTCTGGAAGCATGCAATGGATGCATGGGCACACTGGACATGCATTTGAGCTGCTCCACATGCAAATCACATTTGGTTCCATGGCTGCTCGGTTCCCTAGCTGTTGAGCGAGGAAGGAAATCTGCAGACTAGGGCCCAACCGATATGAAAAACGTTTCATAGACACCGATTTTCAAAGCACTTCAAATTTAGATGGGGATTAAGATGGTGGCTTCAAATACAATGGACCTAATTCACCAATATCTGCCTAAGACGTCCTAACAGAAAGTCTAGGTCAGATTAATGATTAATGAAGTGCAGAATTGTTCACAGTTCTGTTCTTATAATGATGGATCCCACTGTCCTCGTAAACTGAACTAATCCGTATTGAGAGAACACTGGTGAATGTCAGAATCTTCATGAAAACTGCATAAGACATTTCTTCTTAAGAATGGTTGGTGAATAGGGCCACTGTTTTTAAACTTACTATGATAATTACAGCATGTGGCATACATTCTTATCATGAGCGACTTACCCATTAAGCCTGTTACAGAAGAGTGCAAACGTTAATGCAGAGAGTCTGGGCTAAAGACTAGACTAAATACTGTGCTATGTACTGCCAAATATCTCCAGAACACCAGGCAGGTCTTGTGGGGTGTTCCCAGTATGCGATGGGCAGTACATACCAGAAGTGAACCGGTGACCTAAGGCTCACTGCTGCAATCCACTGAGGCCAACCCTCACAACTTACATGACTTAAAGGATCTGCTGCTATCGCCTTGGTGACAGATACCACAGGACGCCTTCAGAGGTCTTGTGGAGTCCATGCCTCAAATGGTCAGATCTGTTGTAGCGGCACAAGGGGGACCTACTCAATATTAGGCAGGTAGTGCTAATTTCATGGCTAATTGGTGTACAAACATGGCTCGTATCTGACTGGACTGGCAAGACTCCCAATGATAGTTACCAACCTCTGCAACATGATAAGAACATCTGTCAAATGCTGTAAATGTGTAAATGTAAATCCTATGTGATATAAATATAGTAGTTCTTCAGATCTGGTCCCGTAACCCCAGTGTCCAGCACAGTTTGGTGATTATGCCCTCAAACACACCTGATTCAAGTCATCTGTTAACTGTGCAAGCGGGATTAGTGGAAGTGCATGAGCAGGGGAACCAACAAACTCCTGGATCAAGGGGAAGCTTTATCAACTTTTTTTTATGTATTATTATTATTTTTTTAAACAGGAAGGTCAAATTGAGCCCTGTTGGTCAGGCCTTACTGCAGACAGACGCACAGCCGGAAAAAGTGGGTGCAAACCTTGGCTGGAGGAATCAATGACGGAACGATCCTCAAATACTCCTGCTGTCTCCACTGTAGTAGAGGAAGAAATGGAGGGTTAGAGAGAGTCTTTGGTGCCTCGGTGGTGTTGAGTCAAAGGAGGAGTGGGTCAGGACTCACAGGGTTAACAGACCAGTCATCTCAAACTGAACCATTTGGCTAACAAGGTCACTAATGCATGTAGGAAACACACACTCACACGCACACACATACATACATATGCAGCATTAGAATAGCGACATGACAGTAGACCAGAGAGGATTCTGGGATAGGGCACAGTAATTTTGTACTATGTTTCAGATTTTTACTGGCTAACCTATTGGCACCATGCTGCCTAATGCCAGGCGTGGGCTAGAGGGTTATAAAGCCCCCCCAGCATTGAGCTGTGGAGCAGTGGAACTGTGTTCTCTGGAATGATGGACGGTGCTCCATCCAATACTTTTGGGACGAGCTAGGGAGTTGGGGATATGGCTTGGTGGTGGTCATCCGACATCCTGACCTCACTATCGCTCTTGGCGCTGAATGCAATCAAATCTTCTGCCTTCGAAATCTTTGCCTAAACGTCCTCTCCTGTGTACAGCCCTCTTCAGGTCACACCGCAAGATTTTCAACTGAATGTTTTGCACCAAAATTGACAGATGAGTGGAACTGTTCATAATTTCCCTCCAACTTGACTAAAGCTCCAGTTCCAGGGGAAGGAAAAGAGCCACCACCATGGCACCATCATCACAGGGGGTATGGTGGTCTTTTGTTGTTTTTGCACCAAACATACCTTTCGGAAAAGTTCCACCACGGTCTCATCAGACCTTGACACATTTTCCCCACCGTAGGAGTATTGTTGTTACTAATCCTGGTATTAATACAGAAACTACCATGAATCACTTGGCAACAGTTTACCATATTTTGTATACTGGGCTCTATTTTAGGTCTATGAAATTAAAGTTTATTATGAGAGGGGGTTAAGGGGTTCATGTTGCTGTTGCCCCTCGGCTGCATCCTGAATCCTAGTTTCTTCTTGAGAAAAGTCCAGTTTATGGTGATGTCACTGTTGTGCCATGTTTTATCTACTTGCTGATCCCTGCCTTCACCGTCTTTTCAATGGTATATGTAATGCCATTCATTTTTTTTTTGTTCTTTTCTCCTGACTGATACTGTTTACCAGTGAGGTCCCTTAGATGTTTTCTTTGTGGACCATGACTTTTGCTGTAAGCTGCAACTTAGCATATGTCCGGATCATAATTTTACATAGGTGAATGTAGAGTGTAGAGAAGTCTTACCAAACAACCCTTAATGGTTTAGTATGGTGTAGATTTCCTGACTGGGGAATCGAAACCTAGTCTGCCACAGGGTCGGCGGTGGTGTTGCTACCCACTACGCTACACCAATGCATTTTTGCTGCTGTAATGTCAAACCCACTGAACCAACTGAGAAAGACACATGGGCCCAAAAACCCAAACTCTGGTAAGGCCTTGACCAACCTGACTAAGCATAAAAACAGCAACTGAGATTTTAACATTCAGGCTCATGCCAACACTCGCGCCATTAATGAACTCTATCTCAGGAATCCTCTTTGGTCAGACTTTCAACTGAAGCAGTGAGGTCCAACATCTTCACTCTGACAAGGCACGAGACAGACAGAGGCAGCTGAGATGCCGGGAGGGACAGAAAACAAGACCGTGAGAAGACGTGGAGACACACCTTTCTTGGAGCGTCTAGGTTTGGGCGGCGGGGCCGGGCGGTGCGGAAGCTGAGCAAGTGAGCGCGTGCCTTGATGGAGGTCAACACAGGAGAACGCGGATTGAAAGCGAAACCAGACAACAAACAAATGAGGCGCCCAAAGAATAGTGTTTGGAGGGGTTGTGTGTTTGGGAACGACAATAACAAAAAAAAAACAAAAACAAAAAAACAACAACAACAACAACAAAAGAGACTGATGATGCTAACGAAAAAAGAACCCCCTAAAACAGAAACCCCATCAAGAGCAGAGCCAGCATGGCAGGCTACACTGAGCAGGAAAGGGTTAAACCATCGCTGTCTGAGAGCATTCTGGGAATACAGGATTCAGCGTGCTCTGAGATCAGCGCTGTGGCTTTAGTGAGGCACCTCTTTCCGTGTCATGGCTGGGATGCTAGCGTGATGAAAGAACACAGCAACATCAATAACAGTTGTTTTGGCACTTCATTGAACAGTATTACGTAACACTGGGCCATCGTGAATGAAGAAGCTTAGCAAAAGCACGAATGGGATTGGGACTGTCTAGGAAAAAAGCCAACCAGAACTGAACAATAAACACAAACTGCAATACACAATAAATACAGCACGTATGGAGGCCTCGGCTCAAACAGCCACACCTCCAGGTGTTGAGCACACACATACAATCTAAGTCCGTTTATAAATGCTCATTTTGGGGCGCTGCCCTAGACGTCTGGCTGTTTGAATCGTTGCCTCAAACCCTGTTTACACCTGGTCATTTCATGTGTCTGGAGTATCAGGATTATACATGTCCAAATGTTTGTGGACACCCAAATGAATGCATTCAGTTACTGACACAGCTTGTCTAGTCCCTGTAGGAAGTACTGCTAATAGAATATTACTCTCTGGAGCAGATAAACATTAACCTATTGGCACCATGCCTTCTGATGCCAGGTGTGGGCTAGAGGGGTATAAAGACTCCCAGCATTGAGTGGAACAGTGTTCTCCCCAGATCATCTCAAAAGTAAGAGGATGAGTTGGGGATGAGGTGATGTGGTGAAAATCAAACATATTGTCTTCATTAACACTCTTGTCACTAAATGCAATCAAATCCTCACAGCAATGGTGGCTAAAGGCGCCATATATGATTCTGGAGAGCAGAATCTGGAATAGTGTTGTGTTTCTTGGTTTGAGACACTTTGTTTATTTACAATTTACAGAGTCAGGGCCCAGTACAAACTCTGGACTTTTTCCCAGCTAGCGAACTGTAAGGAAACATTCACTGAATTTTACAAAAGGTGCACAGAACTGAAATCGTATACAGCACTTTTAAAAGACATGTTGAGGCGAGCTGTCATTATTTCATTAACACAGCTAGTGTTAGTTAATACTGTATTGCTACTCTACTAATGTCCTCTGTGATGAGGCCGGATACTTGTGATGAAGTCTACTCCCAGTTGCTGTAGATGACTTTATCAGTTTACAATCCATATACGAGTCCCACAAAATGTCCAGGTGTAAATGGAGTCTCAGTGTCACACTGAAGTGCCAGAAAGCTTATGCATGAGCTGATAACATCTTCCAATAGACATGCAACCAAATAACAATGCAACAACAAGAAGCCCATTCAAAGTCTCTTTTGGGATCACTGGATCACTGGGATCTGCAGCTACAGTTCTGGATTATGAAGTAACACACAGTAAGAAGATTGGCTCTAATTTTAGAAACATGTTCCGCTATATGAAGTCTATAATCCTTGCTGGTCGTTTTTTAGAAGCACTAAGCAGAGGACCAACACAAAACAAAGAGGACTGCTGCGGAGAGTGGCGTAACCCACAACATCTGCTGATTCAGCAGAGATCTAGTTTTGCTCGCTGATCTACTGAATGATCCACTTCCTGACAACAAATCTGCTGAGCTGTAATTTACTGACGAACCATCACCAGAGTCCATTCATCTTGCAGCTTTACATTAAATATTCTGATTGGTTGGTGGAGTGGGGTTGGGGGTGGGACCTGTTGAATGAGTGACCGTAAAACATACCTATCTTCTCCATGGAGGCTTCAGTGGCGAGGAAACCCTGCCTCAGCAGCTGGTCCTTGGTCTCCTCGTCGTCCACCTGGATCTCGGACACCATGTTGCAGGGCACATAACCATGACGACCGCCCGACTCGCCCCGATAAAACCCGTCTGCATCTTTGTCACCATAGACCTGCAGGTAAATACGGGACACAGGCTATGCATGCATGCAGGTGCTTTCTACGGGTGTGTATGTGTGCCAGCATAGAAGAGCTAAACTGAGCAAAAGTCTGGAATGGCAGCAAACAGGAGAGCAGTGGGTGTGTGTGTGGTAGTTTCCTCCAAAATGAAGGAAAGGCTAGTTTTCTGATTCTGGACACACAAGCTGACCCGTCGTGAAAGGTTAAGCAAGTAGGTGAACAGAGGCCCAACATTTTTTTAGATGCATCTATATAAACTGTGGACAAGGCCTGTTGGCTGGCTTAAAGAATATTTAAGCTTAGTCTGTATAAAGAAAAAGAGTTCCAATTAAGATGGAACGTGGCTGGGTCTTCCAGCATGACAATGATCCTAAACACACCACTCAGGCAACGAAGGAGTGGCTCTGCAAAAAGCATTTCAAGGTCCTGGAGTGGCCTAGCCAGTCTCCAGACCTCAACCCCAAGGAAACTTGTGGAGGGAGTTGAAAGTCTGTGTTGCCCAGCGACAGCCCCAAAACATCACTGCTCTAGAGGAGCTCTCTCTAGGATCTGCATGGAGGAATGGGCCAAAATACCAGCTACAGTGTGTGCAAACCTGGTGAAGACTTACAGGAAACGTGCCAACAAAGGTTATGTTACAAAGTATGGAGTTGAACTTTTGTTATTGACCAAATACTTATTTTCTACATTAATTTACAAATAAATTCTTTAAAAATCTTACAATGTGATTACCTGGATTTTTTTTTCTCATTTTGTTTCTCATAGTTGTAGTGTACCTATGATGAAAATTACAGACCTCTCTCAAGTAGGAGAACTTGCACAATCAGTGGCCCCACTGTATAAATCAAGCACAATAAACTCAAACTGTTATAGGGTGCTTTAGGCTGCTTTAGTAATATCAGGAACACCCACAGACAGAAGACTGTACTGTGATTTTGGTAGGTGAGTTAGCCAGCCTGCTAATTGCTAATGTAAGTGCAGTTTAAGGCATAAACATCTTCACTGTTGTCAAGCACAGCAACTGCGTTTTTTGTGGTCTTGTGAGTTCATGGACACTGTTGTATAGTTTGTGTTTTTTGTGTTTGTGACCATTAGCTTATAAACTGCAACCAACATGTTGGATTTTCTTTTTGTGGCCAGCCTTTCGGTCCAGCCTGGGCCACACCTATTTCGCAAGGCCTCAATATTCTTCTGTTACTTTCTATACCTTAATGATCTGGCCTTCCCTGAAGGGAAGCTCCTCTTCTGCAGCATCCCGGTTGGGCGACATTGTGGCGGGGTCATAGGGGAAAAGGGCGACAAAAACCCTCACTTCGTTTTCACCAACTGGCCTTGACTCTCCAACATCTGCATACACACACACACAAACACATGTCCAAAAGACTTAGGCTTTCAGGTTGGACCCACGTGCTGAAGCTGCATAAATGCCAGCACCGGCTGCCCCTCCATCCCCACCCCTGGCTCAAAGTGGCGCGGTCCAGGCGTGTCCTTAAGTGAGGTAATCACAGTAAAATCCACTGAGCCTAAGCCTGCATGAGCCGCTTGAGAAACGTGCGAGCACTTGGGATCCATACACACACACACACATACACATACACATACACATACACATACACATACACATACACATACACATACACATACACACACACATACACACACACATACACACACACATACACACACACACATACACATACACATACACACACACACACACACATACACATACACATACACATACACACACACACACACACAGAGAGAGAGAGAGAGAGAGAGAGAGAGAGAAACAAAGTAAACGAGAGTGAGTACACCTGTAAGTATGGGTACAATAGGATAATAAGCTACTTTAAGGTGCACCCACTGCTGACACAGGCGTTTAATTGCACGCATAGAGTTTGCATAATCTCCATAGAAAAGCACTGCCAGTAGACTGGGACACTCTGGAGCCGCACATGAGCCTAGGATCACCCACAGCCAATGCCAAGTGTCAGCTAAAGGGTTATAAAGTACCCCAGCATTAGGCTGGGGAACAGTGGAACTTTGGGATGTGCAGGAGTGCTACAACTGATCATTCAACTTCAGGAACTGGCCTCAAAGCAATGTTGCACATCTAGCGTAAAGCCTTGCCATTAAATCACCCAAAGAATATGCCAACATTAATACAGTAACAAGAGTCCTAGGACAAGTCTCCTAAAGCTGTGTTCTCTTACCGGCGTAACATGATTCACATGTTAGTTGCTTTGGATAAGAGTGTGAGACAAAGGCTGTGAATTTAGATGTCTTAAGGAAGAATTCTGCATGATTGAATCACTAGTACATAAACAAAGCCATTCAGAAAATGCTCTGTTCTAGAGACACTCTAGTAACTGTAGACCGTGGTGGTGAATGGAATCAGATGTTTGAAGTATTGAATGCTCCTCTGTTATTCTATAAAATGGGTTCAAATACACTGCCTCATGCCCAAGACACTGTTGTATAAGGGTTGTGAGGGGGCTTTGGCCTAAAACACATGTTGGACAGGTACATGCCGGGGGTGTCCGCCTCTATTTCTTCATCAATGTTGCATAGACAACATATAAAATGAAATATTTAACTCCGAACATGCATGTAAATTCACTGGTGGTTTTTACATAATGTGAATCTAGCAGTTGTTCTTTATACTGTATCAACATTTCATGATAAATGGACCAATAAAAATGCTCTAAAATTACTCGGGGTAAAATTACATGTACACTGACTTCCCCTGAAAGTTCAGAAGGGTTTGTTAATTTCCTGTAAAGTTGCTATTTTGGAGATTTTGGAGGTTTTCAAAGTCGGTTTATGGAGATTCTGGCCACTTCCTATTTACAGTGTTGTTTAAAAAAAAAACTGAAATGGAGGGAGCTTTCAAGAGAGCTAAAGACCAGGGTTGTCCAGAACTGTCCTTTAATTTTAAAAGGTAGAATAATGTATTTTAGTAAAGAAGGTGGTCCTAGGTGGTCCAGCGGATGTCACCATGATCAGAGGATCGCTGGTTCGAATCCTGGTCATGCTGCTAGCCAGGCTCTGAGAGACCACAATTGGCCTTAGTGGCCCTAGTGATGCCACAGAGGAACCCCTTTGGGTCCTTTAAGACCAAATGTTTGTAATGTAGAAATTTAAATTGATGAAGAACCTTTATGTCCAGTGAAGGTTCTTGAGACCTAAAACTGTAAAACTGTGTTCCTCTATGGCATCGCTCACAATGCACCTTTATTTTTAAGAGTGCATGACTCCTGTGACCTAAAACTCTGGCGTTGAGGTTTCGAAAAGGGCAACAGGTCACCATGAAAGCAAGGTCACGGTCTCCGTGACCACAGCATCATGAAGCCTTGTGTGTGTGCTGATCTGATTGGCTGGTGGGGAAGAGGATATGGGCAGTGAATAAGTGTCCAACATGTCTGACTTAAGCTCCATCTCGTTACGCAGGATCACACCATCTGTACCACGAAGGGTGGAGCCCTGAGGACATTTTCACATCCCCCTCAGAGTGCATGTGCGTGTGTGGTCTGTTTTAAATAGACGCTCTATATGGGTGTTGAGGTTTTTTTCTTTCTCAGGTTGAAAGTGTGTATCTGAGAGGAAAAGGGGGGAGTATGTGTTTGTGTATATGTGTGAGATAAAGAAGGGGGCTTTACATGTAGGCCTCATTATAGGGTTCATGTACAATACAAAGCAATAAACAAAATCTTGGATCTCCAAAATGTCCAACTTTACAGAAAATGATAAAACATTAGCTGTCAAGACCAGGATGCCTCAGAGCAGCAAATTACATTTATAATGGCAGCTGGCATGGTAGGGCTTCAAGATGTGATGCAGTGTCGCTCTGGTTACAATTCTGGGAAACATCCAAGCCATGATGTAGAGTCACTCTGGCCAAAGTCCTAGGAAACAACTGAGCTGTGATGTAGAGTCAATCTGGCTTCATGCCCCTCTAGCCCACACATGTATCAGGCATAGTGCCAATAGGTTGATGTTTATCTGCACCAGATAGTCCTATTCTATTGGCAGTACTTCTACAGGGTCTGGACAAGCTGTGTGTGTGTGCATTTGCACATCTGTGGCAGCAATGGGTGCAACTTTAAGCAGCTGAATGCATTTATTAGAAGGGGTGTCCACAAGCACTAGCAGGAAAATCTGCAGATAATCGACAGAGGACCATAAAAAAAATGTGTGACCAAAATAATCTAAAGATCAGCATCAGAAAAACACCCACAACAACAAGAGAAGGAGGCAAGGTGGTGAGTAAGTAAGTGAGAGACCAACAGAAAGAAAGAAAGAGAGACAGGAGAGCTACTCAGGCGTGGTTTCATGGCAGGCTAATCTGGGTTACTATTTTCATTGCTGTCACTTCCTCCTGTCTCATGACAAGCCATTTCGGGTTAAGCCTGTGCTTAGCTTAGAAAGCTCTAACTACCCATCCCCCTCTCTCTCCCTCTTCCTCCCGCTCTCTCTCTCTACCTAGTCACCGATCCACCTCACTGGTGAATGTGGTGAAGGGTTAAATACAGGCACCACTATCAAATCTGTACCCAATACCTCATCAGCACTGCGCATGCAAATAAATGTCACACATATACACCGCAAAATGGTTTGCAGTGCCGTCCGATCTGTAACACACACAGTGCAAGCAGTCCATGGCAGTTGCAGGGGACATAAACTGGCCAGCAACAACAGGTGGTCTTGTCAGTCTGGGATATTAGGGTGTCATTGGCTTGTACTCAGCATTAATACAGACACACTATATGAACAAAAGTATTAGGACACACCTCTAAATCACTGAATTCAGGGTTTTTATGAATGCAAGGAGAATACTGCCTGACTGCACTGTGCCAACTGTAAAGTTTGGTGGAGGAAGGATAATGCTATGGGGTTGTTTTTCAGGGGTAGGCCTGCAGTCCTCAGTTCCAGTCAAGGACGATGGTAATGCTTCAGCAGACCAAGACATTATAGACTGTATTTGTATGCTTTCAACTTTGTGGACCAGTTAGGGGAAGGCCCTTTTCTGTTCTAGCATGACTATGCCTCAAGATTACCCAGAACTAAGACTGTGAGCTAGACCCTCTCGCCCTGCTTCAGTGTCTGACCTCACAAAAGCTTGTCTGTATGCTTAGGCAACACTTCCCCACCAACAATTTTGGAGAAAACCTTCCCAGAAGAGAGGAAGTTGATATAGCTGAAAAGGGGAGACCACCTCCATTAGATGCAATGTGTAGGTGTCCCAATACTTTTGTCTATGTGGAGTACTTAGACACAAGACCTATGCTTGATCAGGGGTGATGCATTCTGTGCCTGGAGGGCTCGAATCCTACTCAAGCACACTTAATCCAACTCTCCCATAAACTGCAGGTTTAGTATATATGTTATAGATGTGTAATAGGGAAACTAGAAAACTGTGTTGGACTCAGGATTTTAGGTCCTCCGGGAGTAAAATAGATCATCAGAAAAAGAAACAGAAATGGTACAGGTCAACAGAGAAGTGGAGAAGATGCGAGCATCTTACCTTTGGGCAACCTGGTCTCTGATCGGCTCAATTTTGGGGATAGCTCTCTAGGGCCACCCCAGGCTGCTCCTGCGTCTTCCAGGTGAACCTCTCGACTTGCTGCCTCCTGGGATGAGGGACAGAAACAAAGTCAGTGCTATTGCTAGGAGTGTGTGATATATTGGTTGATCATCCATTATTTGCAGATCAATAGGGAAATTTAAGGATCACTATCAGTCCGATATTGGAATCACGGCCAATAATTACAACCAATTTAGTGTGCTAATTTTAACACGTCTAATCAATAGAGGTGGCAATTGTTCTTTGCTCACCAATGGAGCATAGTGGACAACACCACAACTGCCCCACAATAAGAGTCCAGGCCTCCAGCTCCACCGCACCAGCTATCAGATGCCTGCGTCTGTCAACATCGCTTTAAGAGTGACCCAAATTGGGCTCTCTTGGACTCTCTTGGCAGCTGATGGCAAAGTGGCATGGCTCGGGATTCGAACTTGTGACCCCCGGGCCATAGTGGTAGCACATTAGACCACTGAGCCATTTGGAGCCCACTAGGAAAACATATTGACCCTGGAAAATACACATGGGTCGACCACTGGGCAGCTCTCTAGCCATACTTTGTAGAGAGATTTTATTACTCTTTGGTACTGACATCAGTATTGGTCAGAATAAGGTGTTAATTGTCGGCTCAGAAATTCCATATCGGTGCATACTGACCAACTCAAGGACGCTGCATACAAGCCGTATGTCTAAGCACACACAAGTGCCCACGCACATACTGTAGCACATTTTAATTTGAAGGTCACAAAAGCAGCACTTGGCCTTAAGAACACTACAAATACACACACACACACATGCAGCAACCCAGCCTTACAACAGGTAGAGGGGTAGAGGGGGAGAACGGTTGGAGCATACCGCCAGGGTAATGCATCCATTGGTTTAAAAAATATATAAAAGGATCGTCATGTCTTGACATTCACCAACAACCCCACCAAGGCCCCCGACATCTGAGGCTTCAGGGGTTAAAGGGACTGAAGGGGGTTTCTTGATGAATTTCTCTGTGGGAGAGCAAGATGTATAGGAGGGGTGCACGAATATGGAGCCAGCCAAACAAGAAGGCCAAGCACTAAACGGCTCTACTTTAACTGATGTCAGAACAGTCAAAGACAGAACGGGTAGACAGGGAACAGGGAGATAGTTGCAGCTATGCAACGAGACAAGAGACTGTTGGAGTAGAACAGGGAGTGTCCACAGGGAGTAGCAGGACAGGGCCTAAACCTTTTGCATTGGAGGAAAGAGCCATGTTGGAGATGTTCCACATTGAAAATCTACACTGATATATAGTGTAGGATACAAGTGGAACCCCCCCCCGTGCTGGAAGCCGTGGATGCAGATTAAAGCTACTGGGAAAAAGCAGAAAACTACTTTAGTGCAAAGGCAAGAAAGCTGGTGTTCTAAGGGTGTGAGTTTGCCTTCACTTTGGGGTGCAAAAGGTTTCAGCCAGGTAATCCAGAAAGGAGCTACAGCTGCAGGTTTAGGCAATGCAACACACCCACGAGTGGTGGCCTGACGGCATGATGGCTGGCAGCTCTTGTTTGGGGAGTCTTGGCAAGGGTGTGTGGTGGTACTCATGGCTGCCGCCTTCCACCCACCACTCCGAGCTCATCTGCTCCACCACCACCTCTCCAGGGTCAAAAGGTGCCGGCTCGTCATCCGTCCCATATTCCACATCGATCTCCACGGCAGAGCCTGGGGGTGATTTGACACGGTGCACCGTCCTGCTGAGCATGTAGGGCGCCTGTGCCGTCCCAGATGGCATTGCCATGAGGTCTGAGGTCATCTGGCTCCGTAACAGGGCCTCCCTGCGGAGTCGGTCGCTGTCCCGTTGCGTCCGATGCGGCCGCCTCACTGTTACCTCCCTGCTGCAGGGCCCGGCATACAGGCTGCTGTCCGAGTCCAGCTCCACCTCCTCTTCATCCTCATAGTTGATGGTGTCCACCGTGTCGGCATAGTGCACTCTGGGACGAGGCCGGACCTGCACAGCCCCTCCGTGCCTCGCTGCTGGTTCTCGGACTTCGGCTTTGTGGTAATGTTGGGGGCGATGGCGAGTTCCGTGTCCGCGCTGGAGGCCCTCTATCAGGCCGGGCCGACACATGGACGGACCTGGTACAAGAGGTAGCCTAGAGCAGTGTGGTTCAGGCTCGGTGTTGTCCTCCTCCTCTGTCACCTCAGGGATGCTAAACAGCTGCTTGTTGTGATAGGCCTGGGGGTGGAGCTTCAGTATCTTCTCCAGGACTTCCTCATCACTGTCCGGCTCCCATACCTCGGACTGAGGGGTGGGACCAAAGCAAAACCGGAGCAAGGGGTGTGGCCGTTACACAAGGGAGAGGTTACAGAGTGTGCAGGCACACAAATGCACGAAGACACAACAGGTCGGGTAAGTTGGCAGTGTGAAAGGTCAAAGAGAAAAAGAGAACAGAGGAGAAAATTAAAGGAGCAGAACAGAAAAGAACACTAGATTACATCTCACAGTGTGAGGGTTCGTTTAGAAGCCTAAAGTAAAGGGAAAAAAAGAGTGGCAGCATTTATGACACTAAAAGAGAATTGATGGTGTACAGAAGCTCTCCGGCTGCTCTGCTCTGAGCTGCACTGTGGCGTTATACTGAGTGCATCTCTGCTCACCCTGCCCGCAGGCCCGGGGATGTAGTTTCTGGGGGTCATATCAGCAGTGGACTCTGAGTACAGATCTTCCTCCTCTTCCTCCAAAATGTCAGACAAGTCGGACCGACTGCTCTCCGCGGGGTAGTCAGGAGGAGGGTCCATAAGGCCTCCTGCATACACCTGCATACAATCCAGCAAGAAACACAAACATATAATTAGGAGCCTTTTTTAGGCTTTGTTCAGTAAGATCAGAAAGAACCAGCAGTACCCATCTTTGATATAAAAGATAAAATGACTTGGATCAGGGGTAAATTTACAAGACACCAAAGCTCTACTGCCCTGTCCATCGGACTGACCTTTATTCTGGGCTGAGGCTCGGGCCGCAGAAACTCCTCGATGGAGACTAGCCGGGTGTTCTCCCGGTCATCTTCTGGCTCTGACTCCAGCGGTGAGGGGTTGGGCGGCCGCAGCGGGTGTGTGTCGGGCAGGTTGAGCAGATCCGGCCCTGTGGCGCTGACCTTGGGCACGCTGGGGGCAGGCGGAGGCGTGTGGAGCTTGGCACGGGAGTCCTCCAGGAAGTCGGAGATGGAGGCAACAGGACGGATTGGCTTTGGGCTGTCTGTGTCTCTGCTCATGTCTGGCGTCGCTGTAGGGGTAACGCTGGGCTGCACATAGGCTGGAGCTGCTGTTGCCATTGAAACAGCTGCGAGCATGGACCCTGGGACTGGCACAGGAGCAGGCACAACCACGGGTACAGGCACACTCACCTGCCAAAGAGAATAAGAAACTTTGTAAGACTTCTGTGCTTACTTTTGGTGACGGGTCACTTAATGTCATACGTTGTCATGAGATGTTATGACCAGTAACATGGCAGTATTTTAAGATTATGCCATGTCACTTTTACACACATGCAGGTGTGTAGAGAGGATATGACCTTTTCTTTTGCTTTTAGTCCATTTAGTCGTCTTTTGTTCAGATGTCAATCACACAAACCAGACCGTGTTTAGAGGCTGACCAAGACCCATCAGTTAAGGTGGTGCGCATCAGGGTTCAAATGTATGTGTACTCATTCGATCAAACAAACCGCCCTAACAGAACACCACTGAACTACTGATTCTATTCAAATCAATCCAAGTTAAGTTCAACACACACAGAGACAGTGTAGGGAAGGACCATTTTAAAAATTGGTGGTTAATGTAGGGTAGTGGGTAGCAATATCGCCCACCATGTGGAAAACTTTGATTCCCCAGTTGGGCAGTGGGTTATGCTGGGTGTTGTACCGGTTGTATCTTTAGCTTTATTGCTCTGACTCTCTCCTTTGGCTTATGCTCTAGCTTTCTCACAAACACAGACATGCTGGCACACCAGGACAGTACATCAATAGCCTAGTGCTTTAACCTGGGATGGCAGCACCAGTTTTAAGCTGTTTACCTTCCAGGTTGAGGCTTGTAAATCAACACAGAGGTTATCTTTTATACCTGTGCTGACCGAAACAAATGTTTTTTTAATTTTTACACTAAAATAAGCTGCACTGTTTAAGAGTTAACAATATATTTAACCAATATATCGTAAATATCGGTTTCCATTATTTTGTAAGTAAACAATGAAATACTGAGACTGAGCCTCTAAATATTCTGTCTGACAAACTAGATGCTCCCAGTGTTGATGTTAATAATAGCAAAGAGCAAAGGGTTCAGCTCTACAACAGCTCAACTGCCTTGAAGCTCAAATTCAACAAAATCTTACCATTTTCCTTCCGGACAAACCAAATCAAAATAAGCTGGTCTGCCATTGACTGAATATCAGTGATACACCTGGAACCTGTATGTTCACAGACCTAGTGGTTTCGGTTTCTATTCCAACATGGAAAAAGCTGCTTGTTAACATTAGCTGATTATCGAGAAACCGATAAACCAGTCGGGTCCTAGTCCCTACAGAAAAAAGGACTACTAGGCCTGCATTTCACACTCACCGGAGGGCTAGCCTTGGCAACCGGAACAGGTCGTGCCTCCTGCGCAGCCATAGTGACTGACGCAGGGTTTGCCCATGCCTCAACAATAATGGCAGAGGGCAGGGGGGCATCATCGGTGGTGGCTTTGGCCGCGTTGTCGTAGACCCCTCTGATGAGGCCGGGAGGATGTGCGTCTGGGACAGAACTGAGTGGCATCGTGGGTGTTTTGGCAGCAGACAGAGAGGTGGCACAGGCAGCGGGCTCCGTGGTGACGGCACCGGCGGTGAGGACACTGGCGTGGGCTGGCACAGACTGGCACAGAGGCAAGGAAGTGCCAGCCATGATGGCGGGCAGCTTGGCGGGCACGTTAACGGGGGCTGAGTCGGTGGACTCGCCGTGAGGAGACATGGTGCGCACAGTAATCTCTCGAGCCGCCTGCAGCGTCTGGATCTGAGAGGGACCGATCAGAGCGCTGCCTGCTGTGGGAGAGGACACCTCCAGCACCTTGAGAGAGCAGGACGAGAGCATGTGAGGGAAAATATGATAAAATATCCTAAGAAAACCTACAGAAATAAATAATAAATTTAAAAACCATGAATCACCTTCTTCTTGTCAGCGTAGATGGTGTAGCCGGTGACACGGACCCCATTGGAGGTCCCAGCAGCATCAATGGTGACAGGCAGCCAACTGATCTGTGCAATCCCTGGAGATGGCCCATGCTCCAGCTGCACGTCCAGAGGAGCATCAGGGGGACCTAGAGATCAAAAGTTTGTGATTGAAAACTTAAAAAGCAGCAGCTTATTGTTGCTGTTATGAATGTGAATATGCAATGTTGTATTTGAGGCAGCGAACGCACACACACTTACACACACACACACTCGCTTTAAGGTCCACACATTCTTTCATCCAATGAAAACTTTACATGAAAACAGCAGTACTGACCATAATTCTGTGTATGGCATTATGTAAAAATGCTAAACAGCATGTTCTGACTGAAGGAATCCTCTATCCAACCCCTTAACTCAACCCTGTGTCTCACCTGCAGTGAGGGTACTGAAGGAGGTGATGGCGCTCTTGCGCTCACGCTGCTCCAGGGGTAGCTCCCAAGGCGTGCGGTGCGGCCGGGCCTCCACCTTGACGCGGTAGTGCAGGCTGGGCGTGAGGTTGCTGAGGCACAGCGAGTAGCAGCCTGCCTTGACCAGCTCACACTCCTCTTCATTCAGCGACACGATGTGCACATAGTTGCTGTTGCTGGGCAGCCAGCTCAGGCAGGCTGAGGTGGCTGTCACACGCTCCACCCGCAGCTGGGTGGGTGCCACGCACACGTCCCGTCCCACTAGCATGGAGCAGCGCAGCTGGTCCGATCCACCCCGTTCAGTCAGGCTCTGCACGGCCACACGGTACCCCTTCTGGCTAACGTCCAGCCGCTCCAAGACCGCCTTGGTCTGGGCCCCGAAGGGCACGTTGAGCCTCAGCTCCTGGTCCACGTAGACATTGTAGCTCCACACAGCGCCCCAGCCGGCCGGCACCAGCGGTGGCTCCCAGCCGATGATGATGCTCTTGGCCAGCTGCTTGATCAGCGTGATCTTGCGCGGGTAAGGCACGGTGTCAGCCCCCACCTCCTCCAGGTCAAGGTCTAGGCCGTTGGTGAGGGGGGCAGGGGGGAGGAGGGGGTTAGTGGCGTTGGCCTTGGCGCTGTCGGTGGAGACGGCAGGGGCCAAGGCTGAGGCCTCCGACCTCTCGGAGGCACTGTGGGCGAAGCGCAGGTGGTGCTGGTGCAGCCTCTCACTGCTACTCAGGAAGCTGCTCTCCTGGAACGAGTTGTGTGAAAGGTCGCCGGCTTCGTGGGGGTGCGCGCTCATTACATCGTCGTCCGAGACGCGCTCCACAAAGTTGGACGGGACCAGGCCTCGACGTCCATCCATCAACTCGCCTGTAGGAGGCAGCATGGAGAAAGTAAGTTAGCTAGGAAATTTTGGTAAGAGTATGATCAGTAGGGATGCTAACCAAACACATCAGTAACATTACTGACCAACACTAACATTTTGACCACTGACCTTCATAAAAGCCATCATCGTCCATGTCCCCATACACATATATGTATTCTCCAGCTGTGAGAGGCAGCTCCACCTCTGGGTTGTCATTAGGACCTTCATATGGGTTGTAGCTGCATGAAAAGGTGAGAATGACTAAGGAATCATCCACATTCGCTGTATGGACAAAAGTATTGGGACACCTGCTCATTCATTATTTCTTCTGAACTCATATAATATATGTATTAATATATATATATATATATATATATATATATATATATATATATATATATATATATATATATATCTGCTTTTGTTGGAATAACTGTCCAGGGAAGGCTGTCCACTAGTTTTTGGAGCATCGCTATGAGGGTCTGATTGCATTCAACGACAAGAGAGAGTTAATGAGGTCAGGATGTTGGATTATCACCACCCCACCTCATCCTCAACTCATCCCAAAAGTATTATATTCCAGAATCACAGTTCCACTGCTCCACAGCTCAATGCTGGGGGTTTTATACACCTCTTGCTCACGCTTGGCATTAGTCGTGGTGCCAGACAAGCTGTGTCTGTGTGCATCTGCACCTCTGTGTCAGAAATGGGAGCAACTTAAAGTAGCTGAATGCATTCATTAGAAGGAATGTCCACAAATATTTGGACATATAGTGTACATGAAGCAAGTCTTCTACAGTTAAGATTAACGCTTTCAAAACAGAGCTAATAGTTAAACTCTCCAACAGATACTGTTCCACAAACACAGCTGGATGGCACATGTAGGCTGTAGTTGTGCAGAGATGCATACCTGTAACGAGCAATGAAGACCTGGAGTTTAGCAGCTCCTCGACTTACTGACGCTGGTGCCGGAGACACATCAATGTCCAGCTCCTCCACCTCACTAGCAGTGTCCACCTGAAACACACACAGGCAAAGTGTGTGAAGAATGAGAAAAGTGTTTCTTCCTTAATGGTGAGATCAAGGGTTTCAGTGTTGGCAAGAGTGGCTGGACAGCATAGTGGATAACACAATCCCCATATGTTATTCCTGGATAAGCACATTACAAATCTCACAGCACATCACAAATCTTTAATAAAAAGCACCCCCCCCCCAATATTCAACTAGAGTAACACCTCCCCGCCTTAACACGCTACATAACTTAGCATTATCAGAGAGGACAAAATGATCTAAACATACCTGCAGTACCAGATAGGGTTATTAAACAAACAAAACATAATAAAAACCGGACCTAAGCATATTTATAGCAAGAAAAACTTTTTATGGATAATCGTGTACAACTACTACAACCTTAATAATCCAGTGCAGCATAGGATTATCCCCCTCAGTTTTAACTGCATAGCGTGTGACGCCCAGGTGAACGCAAGCCACTCATTTAAGAATCACCCATCGGATCGAGGTCAGAGGGCAACATTCTCCAGTTCTTTGTTATGCGAAAGATGGCAAACAGCAGCAACTGTTGATACATATATCTCTTTGCAGTCAGGTCCATAAGTATTTGGACAGTGATTAGAAATGAAGCATTCAAGATGTGACTGAAGTGCTGACCTCAAGATTCAAAGAATCCTTTTTGGACAGCTGACTGATAAGCGGATTTGTGTTCCCTCATTATTTCATGACAAACACAGGAGTTAAAATGTCAAGGCAAGGGAGGAAGGAAATGCAAACCACTGGTAACACTCACAAAAAGAAAAGTTAGATTAGATCTAGGAAAACTGGCTAATCTGGGTGGGCTTTTTCAGAAAACATCTATTACAAAAATATAAATAAATAAATAAATAAATAAAAAGCCCACCCAGTAGTGGAACAAGATACTTTGGACGGACGAAACCAAAAATAACTTGAGTATGTAAAAGGAAAAGGAAAAGAAAGGAAGGTTTATGATCTGAGGCAATTCCACATCATCTGTCAAATGGAAGTGGAGGCACTGTTATTGTGTGGGCATGTGTAGTTGCCAATGGAACCATATAGTTATCTGTGTTTATTGATGATCTGGCTGTTAATAGAAGCAGCAGGATGAATTCTGAAGTGGACAGACCTGTACGTTCTGCACAGATTCAGTCAAAGCAACCCAAAAGATCGCTCATATGCTATACGGACAAAAGTATTGGGACACATTCATTTAGTTTCTTCTGAAATTAAGGATTATAAAAAAGTCCTGACCTCAAATATGTGAACTGTGCTTGAAGGTTAAGTCTGTACCAGGGAACCAACAAATTTATGTGACCTCTGAAGAAGGGTGGTCAATTATCTAACCAGAATTCTGCCAGAAGCTTCTTGATGGCTTCTGAAAGTGACTGGTGAAGGTGTAACTCGCTACGGGAAATGTAACCAAATATCAGGTGTGCTGTTCATATATTTTTGACCCTGGATGAATCATTTTGACCCTGTTTATAGCATCTACAGTCTATATGCCCACGTCCCGACCCTCTTACCTCGTGTGTAGGGCTGGCCTTGCGAGGGCTGGCCGGGCGTGAGCCGGCGGCAGACTTTGGAGAAAGGTGGGTGGTCTCAGATTTGGGAGGCGAGGGGCTGGAGGTGGAGGTGGACTTCAGGCTGAGGCTGGGCAGCTCGCGGTGCTTGGTGGCTGGGGAGCGCTCGGGCCGAGACAGGCCCGCCGCGTGGGGGGTTGAGCCGGCCCGAAGTACGGCGGCAACATCTGAGCAAAAAGAGAGAGGGAAGAAAACCAAGACGAGACACAGGGCGAGAAGAGAAGGGAGAGAAAAGGAGATGAGCAGAAGAAAGAAGACAAGAAAGGAAAACAAAAGAGGGTACAGTGGTGAGAGACAGCGCATGCCACAGAAAAAACACTCACGTGCCTTTGTGAGTATTAACATAATACTCAAACAGAACACTGACAAATAATGTCAGCACACACAAATCAGCTTTTAGTGAGGGAGTGACGTGAGAGAGTGGACAAGCTGGATGTTAAATGAATAAAAGCCTGAAAGTGACGTTAAATATTACAAATGCTCGGTCACAAACACTGACAGTCCATTCATGTGAGCAAACCTAGAAGTTAATCCTTGGGTACACTACAGGACTTTTAAAGTCGTAGCAGATTATAAAACGACTGGGTATCTCACACTTCCCCACTGAGGTTTGCTAAAATGTCCATCGCACACTAAACCAATAGGAATTATCCACTACGTGACCTGTTGCTGGCCCGAAGGAACACAACCCCAAAACACGAGGTTGTGGTGAGGTGAGGTTGTGTGTAGGAAGAGTTAACAGGGTCTGTACAGAATGCAGGGGAAATTGGAGGTGAGTAACACAGCACATATTGGAAGCTACCCTACGTACGAATATGTATGTTGGTTTCTTATGGGAATTTCCATTCCACCTTAAATGGAGATGAAGTATTGGACATGTACTAGCTCTAGAATGTAGGTGCTACATCATTAAAGGTGGAACGTAACATTCAAATAAGAAACTGCCTAATACTGTACTTTTCAAGCTCAATTTTCATTGGCTATTGATGGGACCCTTTCAGATTGAGTCGGGTTAAAAAAAAGTAAATCGAATGTTTGATTGACTGATCTGAACGTGATCGGGAGGCCAAAATTGAGTCTGCACCCCTTATATTACTCGAGTCTCTCTTGAACCTGACAGAAAATCTGCAAACTAGAGCCAACCAGCACGGACTTGTTGTATAGTTCTCATACTTTTAAGCCACAGATCAGGATCAATGGGTATCAGCATCAGGGAGCTCTCAGCAGAAAAGGCTGGATCGGACATCAGAGGTGGAAAAAGAATTACTTCGTCTTTCTAGTGACATTAGATACATCTGTGATTTTTCTTTTTTAATAATCCAATCTCAAACACCTTATCATTTAGTCTTCAGAGCAGCTTTGAAATGACTAAACTGTGGATTTGGGACTTTTTATTTTGAAACACCCTGGTTTTAAAAGGTGCTACATAAATTACACCCTTTGTGGCCCAGACCTGGCTAGTGCCTGGCTTGGGTTCAGCTGAGTCTGTGACGCAGACACCCACTATTACACATCAGTGGACAGGGATCTTCCAATTGTTGACACTCCTATTGGCTGCCATGTCAAAAAAAGCTTCCGATTAGCTTTGTTTTACACTTTGAACTTCTGACTCCTGATGTGCATTTTGTGAATGTGCAGTGGGGTGGGAGACCCGCTGATACAGAGGGTGGAGCTACTCTTTTAAAAAAAGAGGGGGGGGGGGGGGGTGGAGTACAAACAAAATAATAATAATAGTATCAGTATTGACCAGTACTTAGGATTTCAATATTGGTATCAGAAATAAAAACAGACGAGCCACACTAACTGCACCAGTCTGTTTCCTGAGATCATCATTGGGCTATAGTGAAGACTATAGTACACCCCTAGTCATCACTGATTGATCTCTATAACAAGTGAGAGAATATGAGCGTGTGAGACTGTGAGTAAGAGACTACCGGACAGAATCAAGTGTGTAAGCTTAAGCAGGGCTTAACCTATAGATGAGCTCCATGTACTGCAAGTGTGTGTGTGTGTGTGTGTGTAAAGCCATGTTCAGCATGGTGTTTAACCCTTGGAGAGGTCGAGAAGAAGGCAGATTAAGTGTGTGCAGCAAAAGAGAAAGCCTCGATGTACACCAGCAAGAGAGCAGGAGGGCACGTCATCCCCTAGCCCACTATCTATCCCTCTATTGGTCCTTTAACACCCTTAGTCTCTTCAATCACTTTCCTGCAAAACCATCTGACCCTCTGGACTTATAATGAAAGATTCCCAGAGTAAAAGTAACCCAGAGTAATCTTTTTTTATGTTATTTTCATGATTTTTTGATTTACAAATTTGATTATACACTATTTTCCAATTTGAGAAATATATTTAATATGATAAATAACAATACTTCTTGAAAAATATATTATAATTTTCAAAAGGTGAGCTGAGGCAAAAGGGGATCATATTAAAAAATTATAGACATTAACATGACATTCACATTTAAGGCATTTAGCAGATACTCTTATCCAGAGCAACTTACAAAAAAAGTGCTTTGCTGTTTACTCAGAAAATACCCTTAGCTAGTTTGTTTCAACTAGGATCCAAAGATGCCTCAGCTCAAATACTACTAAATACAAAGGTCAGTGTGGAAACCATGATACTCGATGTATAATGTAGGAGTTAAATCAGTAAGAAATTCTAGAAAGTCTAGAAAAGCACAGGTTCAGGGAGGGTTAATGAAAGGTGAGTTGTAAAAGAGGGAAATTAGGAAAGCATGAATAGTGAGGGCCAGGACATTCCCACATGCAGATATGTGTTTCAAAGGAAAGATAAACATCCAGCACTGAAGCAAAGACTAAACAAAGTCACCGAATGGCAGAATCACCATCCAACACAACACAAACGACCTTCACAACTATCCACTGACCACACTGACCAAAACCCATTAGTACATAATGCACTGTCAATGCACTAATGGATGCAGTGTTATTGTGACTGTAGACCCAGCATTATCTCAGTGGCACCATCA
The DNA here is from genome assembly GCF_030463535.1 of Salminus brasiliensis. NCBI lineage: Eukaryota > Metazoa > Chordata > Actinopteri > Characiformes > Bryconidae > Salminus > Salminus brasiliensis. The sequence continues at coordinate 10,319,167 of NC_132878.1, read as the reverse complement.
TCAAGCCAGGACTACATGGCTACAGGCTAAAAAAAAAGAAATAAAATAATATCAATAAGACAGAACCAAGCTCAAGTGCCTGGCATGTGCATAGTGGGCATAAAGCAGACAGCACAAAGACAATGCCAACAAACAGCCAGACAACGAGTTAATCCACACTATTATTCATTCACTGTTAAAGGAATAGCCTGGCCAAACAGCAAACACGTAAGATTTCCCTCTTATCTCAAAATGTATTCAGTCAGAAAAGATCTGGTCGTTGCTTGTTTAAGCCTTCGATGCACTACCTGACTTTTAAGTTATGACAGGTTACGGAAAGGCTGGATGGATTTGGGCCTGTTTTCACTGGTCGTTAGTGGGGGTCATTCAGACTTGCTGACCAGTGTGTAGTACTAGAGTCTTACTAGTGTCTCAGTTTTGTCATTGCTAATTTCCACCCACTAGCTAGATATCAAACGATGCTAACTAGTGCTGTGAGAGAGGAAGCTAGAGCAAGCGTCCTCCGAGTCACCTGAAGCCAGCCAACCCCATCTTTCTGAACTGTTGCTAATGCAACACCCTTGAACAGCTGAACACGCGTGGAGGAGAACACTGCCTGCCGGGTCTGTTACATCAGTCAACAGACACCATTGGTGTTGCATTAGTAGCAGTTTGGCTGGCTTCATGTGGCTTGGAGGAAGCATGTGCTAGCCTAGATAGATAGATAGATGTCTTAACTCAGTGTAGTTTAAGGGAAGTGTAAGCCAATTTAGGTTAGTTGGTCACTGTTACTGCCTGAATTGATTTTTAGGTGTCCTGAACTGTGATCCAAGTCTTGCATTTGTGTGATGCTATCTGATGTACAGAAGGCCTTGTTTTAGAGTTGGCAGCTACTCTAAAAGTCAGTTCCTGACGGTGATGAAGGTGTCGGATGAAGGATCTAAGCTGCTCTGACAAAAGACCTGATTATGATGGCTAGACAACTGGGTCAGAACATCTCCAAAACATTAGACAGGTCTTGTCAGGGGTGTTCCTGGAATGCAGTGGTCAGTATCTACCAAACATGCTCCAAGAACGGAAAACCGGTGAACCAGCGACAGGGTCATGGGCACCTAAGGCTAACTGATGCGTTCCATTGAGGCCTTACCTCAGGACTTAAAGGATCTGCTGCTAACATCTTGGTGCCAGATACCACAGAAAGCCTTCAGAGGTCTTGTGAAGATCTGTTGTGGTGTCACAAGGGGGACCTACTCAATATTAGACATGTGGTGCTAATGTTATGGCTGATGTGTGTATGTCTAACACATATTATGTACTCTGATTGGTCACACACTTGCCCGAAACCACGCTCAGATCCTTAGTAGGTATTCTCAAAGCAAACAAACGTCTGGACTGACCAAGTACACTTCAGGTAAGAGGAAAATTGTGTAGTTTGATTATTCTCTTATCTCTTTTTCTTATTCCATGGGTCAGACATGCAGGTATGGGGTGTTAAGCCCTCCTGTCAAAGGAAAAGCAGCTACAAAAAAACAAAACAAAAAAAAAACTAAAAAAAAACAGTGACCCAGAATACCCTGCTCAGTGACGTCACAGAGGGCCTCGTTACCCTCCAGACTCCAGAAGGCGATGTCATCCCATGAGGCACTAGTGCCTGGAGAGGAGAGGGCAGAAAAGAGCAGAGGACAGAGAGGATGGGAGGACAGAAAGAGGACAGGGAGAAGAGGACAGTATGGCAGAACCCACTAATGGCTCAAATAAGCTCTCGCTCTGTTCAAGAGATGGTCAGGCCGGTGTACAGGTGGTTGATGAGGCGGGACATGTTTGATGTTTTACACTGGAGCTACTAGGCTGATGTAGTACAGGTAATAGAAGCGTATGAACGCCAATTAGCATCATGCAACATGCTACTAGTGTCATCTATTAAAAAAGTGTAGACAGTTAAGGCTAAGAAAAGCTGCGACCATTGTTTTTAACCAAGTAAAATATATTTGAGGCCATTTCAAGGCAATCTGTGGTGCTTTAGCCATAGTTTGTGTGATGTTAAATGTACAATGAATTCGTAGCTCCAGTGTAACACCAAACACGCCTTGGCTAATCTATGTTGAGAACAAGAAGAAGAGTGTATACATGTGATTTCTGGCTGAACCATCGCTTTAACAGTGCGTATAAACCCCACCGTTACAACTGGTATCACATTATCACTATGCATCGCTAGTTTTAGCAAGGGTGTGCACATGAAGAGAAAGATGATGGACACCTTTAGACAAGCTATAGGTGATATGAATGATCGAGAACAGTACATGAATACAGGAGTTGAAGGGGTTTTGTTGTTATATGGCTAATTAGACAGCATCTACTAACCTATATAGTTATAGTAGCTTGTTAACATTGTTATTTTGAACTACTGTACATATATATTACCTATATATAGGGTCATTACTAATAAATCCATACATTATTGGTGTATATGTGTGGGCTGTTCACCAATTTTTCCCCAATTCAGCAATTTCCAATTCACACCCAGTAGCTAGGACTACATCACACAATGCCACACGAGTCCTGGGAGGGTAAAAGCTAGCATGTGCTTCCTATTCCAGGTCTTCATTTTCTGAGATGACATCAAGTCAATCTGATGCTTACCAATCTGACCTGCTGCCCACCCTCCTGCCACTGCTATCTGCCAATGACCACATTGGACTCTCAACTATTTGCTACCATCATTATTACAACCATCATTACTTTCATTATTCTTACAATCTCTACTATGATTATAATAGTTATATTACATTATATCAGCACAGCTGAGCAGTATAACTGTCTAATGCGATGGTTCGGTGACTTATCAATAATTAAGTTATAATAATTAAGTTCTGATCAGAGGAGGATGGGTCCATCTTGTGGGTCTTAGCTCCTCCCAGGGTTTCTTTCTCCAGCTCTAAGGGAGTTTTTCCTTGCCACTGTCGCCTTTGACTTTGTTTCGACTTTGTTGGTCTCGTTCATTTTGACTCTTGTGAAGCTGCTTTGTGACAATGGCAGTTGTAAACCTTAAGACCAGTCTGGAGACCGGACTAGAGTACTACAACACTACTTACCACTATTATGCATGTTTTTACTGTTAAACCCTAAATTATACCAGTATTTAATACATTACACTATACAAAGTATGTGTTTTGTCTATTTGCAAGTGCTCACTATTCTTAGAATTGAATGGCCTCCATGAGTGCTGTTGTACATAGCTGTACGTTTCACATAATTTCTACATATTTACTAAATAAACCCTACAGTTCTTAACTGTAAAAATCAAGTGCTGCCAAAATACACTACTGAGCTAAATAGCAGTAGCACGCACTTTGACTGTCTACGGCGTAACGTTCACATCTTTTTTTTTTTTTTAAAGGTCATTTAAGACTTTTCTTTAAAGCTGACACAGTTTTTCCTGCTGGATGCGAGCCAGTGTGAACCACTCTTTTATGCAGATCCGTTTTCTTGTAGTCAGTAAATTGGCAGAGGGTGTTTTTTTTAAGCAGTGTGTTGCGACGCAACTGCAGCAAGGAACCTTGTATCTCCATTTTTGCCGTTTTGCACTTTTTCAAAAATGTTTAATACATTTTATTTTTTCATTGTGATTGGACCAACAGAAATTCTCCAAAATCAATCACTGACCTCCATTGAAAGTTACGTTTTTTTTCTACTCCTAAAAGTTCCTATTTTTGAGATACAAGGTTTTTGTGGCACATCGAAGATCTCTATAGTTTTGAGAAGTGTTTTATTAGATGAATAGGCAGTAATGTAATGAGTGCTCTCTCAGCTGGCTACGCATTCCCATCCCTATAATGTAGGTTTAAGGTTACCGGTATCTCCGGAGAGGCCGATGCCGTTGGGAAGCTGGGTGAGGCTGTGGCTCAGCAGGCCGGGGGCAGACAGGTCGATCTTGGAGGCCTGCTGCCGAAACTTGTCCAGCTCCTGAGAGAGCAACCCGAACTGCTCGCTCTGATTCCGGCATTTATCCTCCAACTCCCGCACCTTCGCCTAAACACACACATGCACACACGCACAGTAGCAGGAACAGTTACACATACAGACAAAAAGTAAAGTCGAGCAAAATTCCCTAAACACTAACAGTTAAAATCCTATAGTACCATAATGCGTTTGGGGGAATTTCACTGTGGGTCATCTGATGTAGACTGTGCTTTTAGCTAATCAGAGTTTATGGGGTCAGGCATCTGGACCATTAGCAAATCAGAGCAACGGATGGTGAAACCCAAAAGTGACCTCGGGCAACTTATGGTCCGTTTGATATTGCAATACTCGTTACTTACTCTGCCCGTCATTTATGGCACTGTGCAGTTGCACAATCGGCACGCTGCAAAATATTACATTTTGACAAGTAAAACTCTCTTAAATCTAGTCTACATATCTGCTGTTTCTCATTTTGAGATTACTGTAGAAATAATATTTGTTCACTTATTTCTCAAATAATTTTTGCTTGTTTTAAGATATTTTATCCAATATAAGGATTGAATTCCTTTGCTTAATTCAAGAAATAACATAAGAAAAATAATCTACCAGTGGAATAAGACACTGTCAGCAGATTCTTAAAACAAGTAAAATAATATTGAGAAATTAAAAATGAGAAATATTAGATAAATATATACATTTTTTTTTTCTAAATAATATAGGACCACGATGGAAAAAAGAGTAAAATCCAACCTTTAACTCAAGTGAATTTTAAGGGGCAAAAAAATCCCTGACTAAGAAATAATTATTCTTCATAAAATCACCTGTTCCACAATTATTGGCACCCCTAACATTTCTTAGGAAATAAATGTAATTAAAGTATTTCTGTACTGTAGTTTACGAAGTTGATCAGAGTATGTAGGTATGTAGGAGCTTCTTGGGGTCACAAAGTCTCCAAAACAACCATCAGGCGCTATCTGCATGCCAACAAGCTGTTTGGGAGGCATGCACGGAAAAAACCTTTTCTCACTCACAATCATAAACGCAAACGTTTGGAGTTTGCTAAGCAGTACTGGAACTTCCACTGGGACCGTGTGCTTTGGTCAGATGAAACTAAGATAGATCTTTTTGGCAACAAATGCTCTACGTGGGTCTGGCGCAACACAAGAGCTGAGTATGCAGAAAAGCACCTCATGCCCACTGTGAAATATGGGGGAGGATCAGTGATGCTGTGGGCCTGTTTCTCTTCCAAAGGCCCTGGGAACCTTGTTAGGGTGCATGGCATCATGAATGCTTTGAAATACCAGGACATTTTAAAACAAAATCTGGTGGCTTCTGCCCAAAAGCTGAAGATGGGTCGTCACTGGGTCTTTCAGCAAGATAATGACCCAAAACATATGGCCAAATCTACACAGAAATGGTTCACCACACACAGAATCAAGCTCCTCCCATGGCCATCTCAGTCCCCAGACCTCAACCCCATTGAAAACCTGTGGGGTGAGCTGAAGAGGAGAGTGCAGAGGAGAGGACCCAGGTCGCTGGATGATTTAGAGAGATTGTGCAAAGAGGAATGGTCAAAGATCCCTTTATCTGTATTCTCCCATCTTGTGAAACTTTATAAGAGAAGATTAGGTGCTGTTTTGTTGGCAAAAGGGGGTTGTACAAAGTATTAACATCAGGGGTGCCAATAATTGTGGCACACATGATTTGATGTTAAACAATTTTTTCTTAATGTGGGATTTTTTTCCTACTGAATAAATTCACTTGAGTTAAAGGTTGGATTTTACTCTTTTTTCCATCGTGGTCCTATATTATTTAGAAAAAACTCAATTTATTAGAAGCTAAAGAACACATCTTAACCAGGGGTGCCAATAATTATGGAGGGCACTGTATATAAAATATAAATATATAATAAATAGGCTTTCACTTGCCAAAATATCCTTTTTGCAATACACGCACAGGCTAAAGGCTGCTAAAATTAAAGGCAACTTTCAGAATATTGTTTTCAACCTAATATGTATTTGTAGCATCTGCTATGTATGGCTGGCTACCACAGGCAGATGATGTGTTTCCCTTACTCTGAAAAACCAAAAAAAACAAACAAAAAAAAAAAAACCCACACACACACGCTCTGTAATGAAAGCCAATGGGCAGGTGCTTCTGAAATTAAAGGGGACTTCCACTAATTCTTTTAATTAAAATGTCTGTGCACATTCTGTGGAATTTTCATGATCATTCAGAGTGGTTTGAAATAGAAGAATCTTATTGACAGCAGGGCTGGGTGATATGGTAAAAATAATATCACAATACTTAAAGACAAATAATATCAATACTTAAAGACATCTTCACAATACACAATATTTATCACGATACATCATGACACAATCCCAGACAAAGACTACCACATTCACTATTTGTGTGGGACACAGATGGAATTTGACCTCTGCCTTAACCCCCATATGTGCAGTCACCACACACACACACACATACAGCGATACAGTGAGCATACATGCCCGGAGCGGTGGGCAGGATTCACTGTTGTGCCTGGGGAGCATATGGGGAGAAGAGCCTTGCTTAGGGTCCCAAAAGTGACCCCCCATATTTTAATACTAGTTTCCCCATTTTCCCCCCATTACAAATCATACGGCTAAGCTTAGGTTACTGACATCATGCAGCGTGGTCTCTATTACTACTACCACTGTAAGGATAATCAGTACTGCACCACTTCACACCACACCACTCTGAATGACTTTGAACTCCACAACTGAACTAAGCAGAACTTTCAAAAAGATCAGTGGAGTTCCTCTTTAAGATTACACATAACAAGCCTACTGGGACATCCGAGTCTCTATACCTACATGTACACAGATAGATAATATTCTATATACACAATCAGCTCATAAACACAGCAGGTAGCGCGGGGAGATGAGAGACAGAAACAGACAGAGAGGAAGCGGGGAATGGGGAGAGGTTTGCAGCCATTTTGCCGTTCTGCTGAGTGTGTACAACAGGCCTGTAAGCGAGCAAAACGATCTCAGGCTGAGAGAAACTACGGCTAGTTTCACTTCCGGTACTGCGGTTCAGCTTCCTGGCAGACACTGAGCAAACAGGGCCTCATCTTGTGCGTGTGAGCACACACACATACATATACGAACACTTGCAAACAGAACAGATCAACTGGCTCTCAGCTCTAAAAAAAAAAAAAAAAAAAAAAAAAAAACCCAGTACACCCAGTTTCCTGTAAAATATCACACCTAACACTGGCGTGTCACTGAGGCCAGTCATGGCAGCTATGCAATAGAGAAGAACTTTCAAAAGAGTTTAGTTCAAGGTTTCAAAACCAATCTGAGGACCAAAGTGTGTTTTCATGGTCAGCTGTATCGCTAGGGCTGCAAGCAAACACAAGCTGCACCTGCACTGCTGAGCTAAAATGGCTAAAAGGAACACTAAACCCTATGCAAACACTGGGTAGGGCCTCCTTTTGCCCTCCAATGGCCTCAAATCCTTATGTCATGGACTCCACGATATGCTAGAAGCCATTAGATTCTGGTCCATGTTGACATGACTGCATCACAATTCCTGCACATCTTTTTCAGGATCACCTTCATCCTGTACATGTCCCAATTTACCACATCCCAAAGGTGTTCTATTGGAGTCAAATCTAGCAACCTGGAAAGGCCACTGAAGAACACTGAGCTCATAGTCATGCTCATGAAACCAGTTCGAGATGACTTAGCTTTGTGACATGGTGCATCATCACGCTGGAAGTAGCCATCAGAGAACAGGTAAACTGCGGTCATGAAGGGATGCATATGGTCCGCAATAATACTCATTTATATATAATACAATAATACTCTAATAATAGGCTGTGCCATTCAAGCGATGACAGATAGGCATCAGGAGGTCCAAAATGTTCCAAGAAAACCTTCCCCACACCATTACACCACCTCCACCAGCATGGACTGCTAATAAAAGCAGGTCGGGTCCATGGATTCAAGCCGTTGGTGCCAAATTCCGACCCTACCATCTGTAGCGAGGTGCCTCAGCAGAAATCCGGACTCATCAGACCAGGCTTTGTTTCTCCAGTCTTCAGCTGTCCAGTGTTGGAGAGCCTGTGCCCACTGCAGCCTCGGCTTTCTGTTCTTGGCTGATAGATGTGGAACTCGGCATGGCCTTCTGCTGTTGTAGCTTAAGCCAGTGTGGCCATTCTCTCTTGACCTCGCTCATATGAATGACTTTCCTTTATTGCACCCTTCTAAGTAACCTCTGAAGGCTCTGAGATTTTAGCTCTTTTAAACTGCTATCATGCCGCGACGTGTTCCTACAGGCTCTAAACAGCAGGTGAACCTGTGGACAGGATGGGAGGGCATCGGGCAAGAATGACTGTGTAGGGGGAACAGCTGAACAGCTAGCATCAGTACCTGCATGCAGTCCAGGGTGCTCTGCTCAGCAAACACCAGAACAGAGCACAAAGCATGAGGAGAGAGAGAGAGAAAGAGAGAGAGAGAGAGAGAGAGAGAGAGAGAGAAAGATAACACACACATGCATGTCAAAGGTCAACCAAAGGGAAGAAGACTTGTGGTTAGTAGACACGGCAATCCAGCTGCAGCTTTAAGAAGAGGCCCTTCTGAACACCACCTCCATTCAGCTACAGTATCTGAACCCCTCCAGAACCCACTGTCTCAACAGTGCAGCACGGTTTCAAGCACTATGTTTTGTTCGAAAAAGTGTGAGAGCGGCCATTTCAATGTTTAAAGATGCTTCTATATACACTGTACGGACAAAAGTATTGGGACACCTGCTTATGTGTTGCATTTCCCCCTTGAAATCAATAAAAAAAGTTTATCCAGAGTCTCTACTGTCCAGAGAAGGTTTTCTGCTAAATTTTGGAGCATTGCTTTGTAGATATTGGATGGAGCACCACCTTCACGCTGGAGAACACAGTTCCACTGCTCCATGGCTCAATGCTGGGGGGCTTTACACTTCTCTAGTCCATGTCTGGCATTAGTCATGGTGCCAATAAGTTCATGTTTATCTGCCCATAGAAAGTCCTATTCTATTGGCAATACTTCTCTACAGGGACTAGAAAAGCTGTGTGTGTGTGCATTTACACATCTGTCTCAGCAATAGGTGCAATTTAAAGTAACTAAATGTATTTATTAGAAGGGGTGTCCACAAACATTTGGACATACAGTGTACTCAAAAATGTTCTACCCTAAATAACATGTATAGTCCTGTATGGTGAAGAACCATTAGGGAACCAGAGACTAGCAGACGAGTTTCAAAGTTGTCTGTCTGATCTACGAGGAACGTTAACAGACCTGTGCGAATTCATAGACAGACAGGGCCCTCTGGAGGAGACAGGTACTATAGTCACTGGTGTAGTTTAGAGATTAATAGATTGGCAGAGAGATTGTAAGGATAGATAAATAAACAGATAAAGAGAGGAGAAAAAAAATAATCAATGGATCTGTGTTACTCTACCAGCTCTCTCAGCAAGACAAGCTGGATCAAATCCTACAAACGACAAACTTCATTTAGACAAAACAACACAAACACAATGCATAACACACACATAATACACATGTACAAGCTTCAACTAAGGCTGCCAAAAGTAAGTCTTTATTAATAACAATGCATGAATGGATATAAATTACTGTCTTTTAACATGAACACATTTTCATTGAAACATCTGTATGTGGTTCTTATGCAGCTGTTATTTGATGTATAAATAGTAAGTATGCTGCTTTGGTAGGGGTGAAAACGGTTGAGTATCAACAAGCCTATTTACCACCCTGTTATTATTTGCCTAAGAATGAAACATGCTACTTTTTGTGTCCAATCGGCACAGTGTTCAGTTAGCTACACTATACACACAAAAGTATTGGGACACCTGCTCATTCATTGTTTTTTCTGAAATCAAGGGTATTAAAAAGAGTCTCTACTGCCCAGGAAAGAAGCCTATCTACTAGATTTTGGAGGAGCATTGCTGTGAGGATTTGATTGCATACAGCAGCAAGAGCATTAGTGAGGTCAGGATGTTGGATAATCATCACCTCATCTCATTCCCCATCTCCCCATCTCATCCCAAAAGTATTGGATGGATCACTATCCATCATTCCAGAGAACACAGTTCCACTGCTCCACAGCTCAATGCTTGGGGGCTTTATACCCCTCTAGCCCACACCCGGTATTAGGCATATAGCCAATAGGGTCATTATGTTTATCTGCTTCAGAGTCCTATTCTATTGGCAATACAGGGACTAGACAAGCTGTGTGTGTGTGCATTTGCACATCTTTAGAAGGGGTTAGAAGGGGTGTCCACTGTCCACTGTGCAGACACCTCTGATATGCCTCTTCCCAAGTGGTACTTCACCCAGTCAACTAGTGTCAGCCTTTAGCCTTATTAGCCTCATGTCCATATTCTCCTAAAGTAGCCAGTGCGTTTAGCGGTTGACAGGCTCTCGCTAGTGGGCTGGGTGTATGTAAATTTTGGGGGTGTAAATAAAAATATTCAAGACCCCAGTTTAGGGGTTTTGTAATAGGCCTGTTTTACCAGCTCTACTTTACTTACACGAGTTTTGCAGCCAAATGACACTGTTTAAGGTTCACGTTTTCCACTTCAATGTACATGACTAAATAATGAAATTAGTGGCAACTTCCACCAGCTAGCTGGGTATTCCAATCACATGATACTACGAGCCCTGAAAGGTAACACAACCTTCTTCTGGGACATGTGAGGGGACAACAGGGTGCATTCTAGGAAAGTCATGCGGTTTTCATGGTTGTCATGGATTTTCATGGATTTTCATGTTCATGTGAATGTTGATATAACTGATCTGGTTTAAAGATTTGAGTCATTTGACAGCCCTAGTATCAACATGTTGCATACACATACACATACAGTATGTACACACAAAAACAACAATCATTACCAGCATAAAAACTGTACAAATCACACAGCCTTTTTTAAAAGGCAGAGAAACAATACTGACAGGTGTTTTTCAGAGTACAATGAATCAATTATGCATCCAAACTGCATTAGCTGCAGCAGAGAGCAAAGAGTCTTTTGTCTGTCTGAACCGCAGCCAGCGAAGGGAGAGGAAAGAGGCCATCAAATATTAACACTCTCTTCAAACTGAATCTGCTGTAGTGGGGAGGTGCCGCATCATGAATAATGGTGAATCATGAATAATGGTAGCTAGATACATCACTGAATAGATACAGTCTAGCTAATAATAGAGAGTGTGTTTAGAGAAGGTGGCAGACAATCACACACACAAACTAAGACAGATATAGACCAGACTGACTGGACCTACACATCAAACCACCATATCAAATAGAAAACATTCAAAAACCACACAAGCACAAAGAAAAATGATGCTTACCTCCAGCATTTGCACAACCCCTTCATGTTCCCTCTTGGCAAATAACTGAGCCTGGGAGAAATAAAAGCACAAAAAGCCAAAGGAACCAGTGAAGTGCTGTATACCTAAAATGATATTAGAGTCAATTTGTGATTATTAGCCTAGCATCTCCTGTTATAAACTAAAGTAACACAGTCAGATATCAAGCAAGCAAGAGTGATCAATCTGATTCAGTTAGGGGCTGCAATGTTCAATTGGATCGAATTACATTACACACATAATGTAGCACTAGAAGCCATGCGTAGTACGAGGACAGCCATACGCTCCCCCCAGCCATGCCTGAACCCTTGAACACTCTCTTGCTGTAAAGCCAGTTGCAAAACAGATGTATCTTTAACTACTCTTCTAAAGGTCTTTAGGGGTTCTTCAGCTGCACACTTTAGACGTAAGCTGTGTTTTTTTTTTATTGGGAACTGTGGTGGTATTAGAGATAATCAATTGGGATTGCAGTAGTGAATCTCTGGGGCTGTAGCTGTGTAGCTGTTACAGGCTTTTCTTCAAGCAAAAACTAATGCATTAAATGCATGCATTAAATCCCAGTGCAAATCATGTTTTGTTGATTTTTCCCAACATTAAATTCAAACATTACATTTTAATTCAATTCAGTAAAAAAAAAAAAAAAAGTTATATGCTGAAATATTTCATTCAATGACGGCAATTGCAAAAACAATTCCCTCAGATGGAGAAGAAGTAACTCTGAGAGGAACTCAAGACTCAAAAGGGGTCGACACCGGAAAGCATAACAAATAACAGAAGAAGAACTGGACAGAAAAAATGAGCTAATGGAGAGCTATGGCCTTGAACTGCCAAGGCTCTCTGTACATTCATCACCTTTACTAAAGAAGCTTTAAAAGAGCCAGTTTTTTAAGGGGTTAAGGGTGTACAATCATGCAGTAGTGGAACCTTAAAGATTGTATAAGGTTAAAATTATTAAGGATTTCTGTGATGGTAAAGAACCCCTGAAGACCTTTAGAAGAGAAGTTACAGCAATTTTTGTTTTGCAAATGGCTTCACAGCTTCTGCGCACGGGGGTCCAGGGTTCAAGCATGGCTGGGGAGAGCATATGGCTGATGGCTAATGCTACATTATATGTGTAATGTAATGTGATCCACTTGGACATTGCAGCCCCTAACCAGATTGATCACTCAGACCATATGCAGTGCGCCTCAGCCAAGACGGTTTGGATATCTTGTGTGCTTCTTTAGTTTAGAACGAGAAATGCCAGCCTAATATTGCTAACAAACATGATTGATGATCACCAATCTCATCTCTGTAAATCTGTGCCAAGAATTTGCTTCATAAATCTATTGAAAAGTTACGTAAACAGGTCTGTGCCAAACAAATGAAGATCTGGATACATTTTGAACAGGTTGAGATGTTTGGTGTGTATTTTCAGGGATGAGATTGGTAACAGTGCAAACCCAGTGTTAGCTAACAGTGTTAGCTTAGCGCAACCTGTTCTAAATAAGAAAAAATTAAAAAAAAAAATACAGGATGATAAAAATATGACTGATTTCATGAGTGGGGGGTTTGTGGATAGGGAAAGTGGTCCCACACCACCTTAATCTTGTGACCTAACCACAAACAAGAAATGCTGCTTGACTGACCCGCTGAAGTCGTTTAATCTCGTCTTGCTTGAACTTGAGGATAGCCAACGCCTGCTCATGCTCCAGTTCCAGCTGCTGCCTGCGCTCTGCGACCTCTCGCATATGCTGTGTACACACAAAATTTGAAGAGAGAGGGACTGTGATGAGATAACTTATGGTGTGATAGACTGATGCTGTTCATTCAAACACAATATTTTCATGTGATTCTACAGTACCACTGAAGGCAGATCTACCTTTAGGACCTGCTCTAGGTTCTCCAGTTTGGCACGGAGTCTCTGGTTCTCCTCGAGAACTGAACTGTGTTGAGCGCTCACTGCAGAGAGCTCCTCCCTCAGCTCCGCATTCTCAACCTGAGACTGGAAAGGGAAAGAGAGACTGAAAGAAACTGCTGTGATGGCTCTCAGCCCAGGCCTGGTTCCACCAGACAGCTCGTGTTTTGTTCTAATCTAAGTTGAACTGATTCACAATGGTTTTGCAGATTAAGCGGTTCCACTTCCAGGCAGTTGTTAGACCGTGTGGTCACTAGAGTGAAAGTGTTTCTGCTAGGTGGTTGCTATAGCGTTGCTAGGGGGTCGCTATGGTGTTGTTAGGTGGTCAACTTTGCAATGCACAAAAACAACAACAATAATGCATTTATTAATACCCTACATTTCACTTAGTATTTAAACACTATATAGACAAAAGTATTGGGACACTGACTCCGCATCTTACTCATTGAATTCAGGTGAATCATTCAGTCCCATTGCCACAGATGCACAAAATCAAGCCCCTAGCCATGCAGCCTACAGTGTGGCAACATTAGCACGGGCGATGTGTTTCCGTACACAAACCTGGTCAAGCAGCTGAGCCTTCCTCCTGAGGAGTTCAGCCTCCTCTGTTAGGAGCGCATTTTTGCTGCGCTCATCCTCAAGCTGGCTCTCCTGTAGGCACACGTAGGAACTCATCAGTCATGTCTGCTGTAGAGAGAATACTGGTGACAGCTGCAATTAGGCTCAAATGATGAAGATGATGTTGTTCTACCACAGGGCTTCTAGTGCGTGACACTGGACAACACTTGACAGTGTCCAATCCATGTTTTCTGAAAGAAGCCTATCAGCTCTATCACTGCATGTTAAAGAATGACTGAACTCAATAAACAAGAATTTACATTCTGCAGTCTAACCTACAGCTGGATCAGCAATTCTATATTATAGCGTTGGCTTGGTTGGTGTGTTTGTGAGAATCAACCCTTTGCAGATAACATTAGTGACCTCGGTCTAAACAAATGGCAGTCAGTTCTTGGCAGCAGTGTAAATTTTTTTTTTTGGACATTTTATTTGTATTTATTTTTTGGATGAACATGTACTCGATTTTTGATGATAATATACCGATTAATTTTAGTCCAAGGGCGAATGCACCCTAAAGCTTTAGTTCCGGACCCAGATCTACTTGCTTTGTAAATTCGGTACGTTTGGTCAAGTGGGAAAGCTGTTTTTGAGCAATGGGAGAGGTCAAGGGCACTGAAATGGGGTCTGGGGTTTGCTTCTAGTGTGGAAGTGTGATTGGTTCATTTTGTAATGTGACCGCTTTGACTTTTCGTAACACTCCCTTTTCCAAGTTCCGTGATGGTGGGGTAAGGCTTGTTGTGGACAGCGGAGAGGACAGAAATAGACAGCTGTTCCTCTCCACTTGAGTGTTTGTATCCAAGCAAAATAATAAAAAGCCGGATGGCAAACGGATGACGCTCCTTCCTAACATTTTGCAAACCTTCGCACAGAAAAGTAACGCATGGAGTTGCGCAATTGAGTCATGAGTTCTTGTGTGTGAAAGCAAACCAGCGATAATGAGCCTTTCCCCAAAACGAGCCCAGAATTAGTCCTGGTTGCGGACCCAAGTATTCAGTAAGTGTGAAAACACCCTTATACTCGCCCCTGGTGTGGGCCACAATTTAATCTTAACAGACTAATATTAGAAAGCTACAGCCTGTCTGGCTCTTGGACTTATGGACTCTTAGAGAAGTTTCACTACAGCCTACAGCTACAGAACATCCTGTCAGGAACTCTTTTCATTTAAGTTTTAAGAGCCTGATTGTGACCGCTGCACCACTTTGGGTAAAGCAGAAAATCTGAATAAGTAGCAGGCAAATAACAAGCCAACTTTAGCCTATGACGAGTATAACTGTGAACACAACAGACGGACCGATCAGCGTTCATGGGGCTGATACTAACTGCAGGTCGTCTTTTAGCATTATTGAGGGCGAGGCTGGGTTATTATTTTACATTAACCTTCCCAGGTAAACTTGGTAATGAAGCATCAGTCATGGCTTCTGTAATGTTCCTGCACTGTCTCTCGAGAAGAAACATACTTTACCTTTTGGAATCAACCATATCTGACTAAATGCACCAGCTGAGAGAGTCTGTGAATTCCCATGTGAATTCAATACTGGATTTAATGGGCTCCTGTATCCGAGAGGGAAGTCTGTACAGTCATCTAGTGGTCGAACAAGGGAATGCAGTGGCCTGTGACCTTACGAAGAAATGCAGTAGCTCGCAACATATGCATCGTACGATCCGACCAGGTCTCAGGATTAGCTAAATTATCAGCTGATCGCATATTTAGGCTAAAAAATTGGCAGATACCTATAAATAGCCAAGCTATCCTTCCATGTCTTGTGAACACCAATAATGTGTGAAATAATGTGTATTTTGAATAATTTATTTTTCTGTTATTTAGTTTTATTATAGTATTATTATACTGTAGCATATAATGCACCACAGTGGTTGGTGTTGCGCAATAGATAACACCACTACCTGCCAGTGAGCTACCACACCATGTGAGAGACCAGAGTTCGATTACTGGTCTGGGTGGCTATGCTGCGCTACACCAATAAGAGTTATTGGGCAAGACTCCTCACACTACACTGGCCCACCTCTGAAAAATGAGTAACCTTGTAAGGCGCTCTGGATAAGGGTCAGCTAAACGCCATAAATGTAAATGTAAATTTGAAGTTCAAATGTAGTCGAGCCCATTAGAAAAACAGAGACAGAGTCAACATTAAAAAAAAAGGATTTCGTAATGTTGTAACTGTTGACGAAGTTTAAAGCACTTTCATTAATGAACTTTCTTAGTGAACTTTAAGTGAACGACATTAACACCTCTTGGCCATGTGGAGCAAGAATAAACTCACCAAATCGAGACATCTTTTCTGCCTCTTCCTTACTTCATGCTCAAAGCCTTCACATTCTTTTCTCTTCTTGCTCAACTCGCTTTCCTGTGGACACATGAAAAGAAGCCCATTGAAACTGGGAAGTGTAGACTACAGAAAAATGTTCAGAATTTAACTGAAAATTTCATCATATCTTCTGAATTTCAGCATAATTCAATCACTGGCATGTAAACAGTGGTTTAATGTGAAATGGTTAAATGTGATTACACTTATAGACTCAAAATCCTTTACAGTGGTAGTGATAGGAAGCAGAACACAATGCAGCCATTTAATTTACTAATTTACTACTAAAAACTGTCCAGGAAGCCTACTATATGCATCAATAATGCAGGGGGCAGATAACTGCAAACAGATGTAGGTTCAAAATTTGTTTACAGCCGCAATCATAAACCTAGTTTAATCAGAAGTGAGAACACACGGTGAGGTAGAAGTATTGTTATGTACTACTGTTACTTAGTATTTCACTGACATTAAGCGTTGAGTACAGTATAGAACTGTGGCGGAACTACATCCTGCACCTATCAGGAGCATGTGTTATGGGTAAAATCAGACAGCTCATTGTTGTGCCATATTCTATATTATAATTTATTTATTTATCACCTATTTGACCAAAAAAGTTACATTTTCAAAATCATGCTCACTCCGCAAATCCTTGAAATGAACATGTACTATATTTCAAAAAGTTTGTGGACACCCCTTGTAATGAATGCATTCAGCTACTTTAAGTTGCACCCATTGCTGACACAGATGCACAGATGTGCAAACTGCACACCCACGCACACCAAGTTTGTCCAATACAATCTAATACTTTTGAAATGAGATGGGGAGTTGGGGATGAGGTGGGGTGGTGATCATCCAACATGCTGACCTGACTAATGTTCTTGTCGTTAAATGCAATCAAATCCTCACAGCAATGTTTCTCCAAAATCTAGTAGAAAGCCTTATCTGGACAGTAGAGACAGTTACTCCAACAGAAGCAGAATAATTCTTCTTAATACTTTTGATTTCGAAGGAAACAATAAATGAGCAGGTGTCCCAATACTTATGTCCATATAATGTATATTTTCTATATAACTAAGCTGCATACAGGGAGATCATTAAGAGCAGAGCAGAGATCATTAAGATTAAGATTTAAAAACCCATTGCACAGCACTACAACAGAATTTAAACTCTGTATTTAACCCATCTGCGGCAGTGAACACACACACACACACACACACACACACACACACACACACACACACACACACACACACACACACACAAGTAACTGGGGCAGTAAGAACACACACCCAAAAGGGGCCAGGGAGTAAATGGGTGTTGGGTGCCTGAGGCACACAGGGGCACCTCAGCTGTTGATTCCACAACTGCCCCACACTTACCGGAAAAAGGGTTAGCCAGGCTATGGCGCCACATGAGTAGCAGTGGCAGCTTTAGTGGACCTGGATATTGAACAGATAACCCTGTGATCAATAACCCAGCACTCTAACCACTGAGTCACAACTGCTACTATATACATACATCACTCTTAAAGGCACAGTAACAGAAACAGCCAGAGGGATATTGGAAGAAAGGAAGGAAATGGCAACATAAAAACATCATAAACGATTTTTAGGAATTTAACAAAACGAGACAAATGTGGTACACTATAGAGCCAAACAAACTGTGGACAGCCCTTCAAATGAATGCTTTTAGATACTTTCACTTGAACCCACTGCTGACATAGATGTGCAAAGGCACACCACAGCTTGTCTAGTCCTTGCAGAGAAGTACTGCCAGTACAATAAGACTCTCTGGAGCAGATACAGTGGGGGAAAAAAAGTATTTAGTCTGTCACCAATTGTGCAAGTTCTCCCACTTAAAAAGATGAGAGAGGCCTGTAATTGACATCATAGGTAGACCTCAACTATGAGAGACAAAATGAGAAAAAAAAATCTGAAAATCACATTGTCTGATTTTTAAAGAATTTATTTGGAAATAATGGTGGTATAATAATATATAAGTATTTGGTCAATAACAAAGTTATTAAGTATATATTAAGTAAATTAAGTCAACAATAAAGTTCATCTCAATACTTTGTTATATATCCTTTGTTGGCAATGACAGAGGTCAAACGTTTTCTGTAAGTCTTCACAAGGTTGGCACACACCGTTGCTGGTATGTTGGCCCATTCCTCCATGCAGATCTACTCTAGAGCAGTGATGTTTTGGGGCTGTCGGCGGGCAACACGGACTTTCAACTCCCTCCAAAGGTTTTCTATGGGGTTGAGATCTGGAGACTGTCTAGGCCACTCCAGGACCTTGAAATGCTTCTTACGAAGCCACTCCTTTGTCGCCCTGGCAGTCAGCTTGGGATCATTGTCATGCTGAAAGACCCAGCCATGTTTCATCTTCAATGCCCTTGCTGATGGAAGGAGGTTTGCACTCAAACTCTCACAATACATGGCCCCATTCATTCTTTCATGTACACGGACCAGTTGTCCTAGTCCCTCTGCAGAGAAACAGCCCCAAAGCATGATGTTGCCACCCCCATGCTTCACAGTTGGTATGATGTTCTTTGGATGCAACTCAGCATTCACTCTCCTCCAAACACAACGAGTTTTACTTTGGTTTCATCTGACCATAAGACATTCTCCCAATACTCTTCCAGAACATCCAAATGCTCTCTAGCAAACTTCAGACGCGCCCGGATCTGTACTGGCTTAAGCAGGGGAACACGTCTGGCACTGCAAGATCTGAGTCCCTGGTGGCGTAGTATGTTACTGACGGTAGCCTTTGTAACGTTGGTCCCAGCTTTCTGCAGGTCATTCACTAGGTCCCCCCGTGTGGTTCTGGGATTTTTGCTCACCGTTCTTGTGATAATTTTGACCCCACGGGCTGAGATCTTGCGTGGAGCCCCTGATTGAGGGAGATTAGCAGTGGTCTTGTAGGCCTTCCATTTTCTGATTATTGCTCCCACAGTAGATTTCTTCACACCAAGCTGTTTGCCTATTGCAGATTCAGTCCTCCCAGCCTGGTGCAGGTCTACAGTTTTGTTTCTGGTGTCCTTCGACAGCTCTTTGGTCTTCACCATAGTGGAGTTTGGAGTGTGACTGTTTGAGGTTGTGGGCAGGTGTCTTTTATACTGTTAACAAGTTCAAACAGGTGCCATTAATACAGGTAATACGTGGAGGACAGAGAAGCCTCTTAAAGAAGTAGTTACAGGTCTGTGACAGCCAGAAATCTTGCTTGTTTGTAGGTGACCAAATACTTATTTTCCTCCATTACAGAGCTGCTGTTTATGAAGACCCTAACCGACATGAAGGCTTCAGTAGCCCAGTCTGAGAAGCAAACGGGCACTGTAAAATCTCTTCAGAAGCTGGAAGGCATGCGGGTGGGCAAACAATGAGAATAATTGTGGATAAAGTGGTCTATCGCTTTAATTTTCATACTGACCCCTGACACGGGCACTCGGAGGAATTACAAAGCTTAGCACCCTTTAATTACACTAAATGCAGCTTACACAAAGGACCAACAAACGGCAGACATTAGCTTATTGGCCAACAGCGGCAGCATGAAGACCATCAGGACTGACCGAGGCTGACGAGTGGACGTCTGATGGACGGAGGAGCTAATTGCTCTCAGCCGCGAGATTAGCGCTTGGCCCCTGTGTCAGTGTTTCACAGCAGGAGCAATACTGATGATTAAAAAGCTCAAGAGAGACACCTGTGATGCGGGTCAATGCGGAGCTGCGAGTGTAGCCAGCTCAGGCAGTCATGAAGACTGATGTTGAATTTTTGATGCCAGAGAAATACTATATAATATAATAATATTATTAGGTGACATAAGATGATCACTAACTGGTCCACTGTGGCTTTCCATTTGCTCTGTACCCATTGCCGGAGTCATCAGTCCCCTCTGGCATCAGTGGCCTGTGGGGCACCACTGTTATACCATTGGGAGGCACTCAATGTGTGAGAAGTCCATACAGAGGTCCATACACCTTCACTATGGCGGCTCTAGAACTATTTTTGAAGCACTATCACCTTTTGCCCACTGTCACGGTCATATCAAATTAATAGGTGACAGTAGGTGTTCATTATAGAGGTTAACTTGTCGACTGTGGTGTGTCGACTGTGCAGTCCTCCCTGGCATCAATGGCAACCACTACTATTCCATTGGAGGCACTCCATGTCCATTCTCTGCACAACTTTACTATAGCGGCTCTAGAACATCCCATAAAGTTAATGGTTTCTGATAAGCTACCACCCTTTACTCGCGGTCACGGTCATATCAGAATATTATGACCACCAATGGTTTGGAATGAACTTGGCCTGGCACATCACAGATGCCAGGGTGAAAGCCTCTCGGAAACCGCTAACTTTGTGGGATGTTCTAGAGTGGTCGTAGTGAAGGTGTACCGGGAATGGGCCACTGATGCCAGATGGGTACAACGACTCCGGTGAGTGGTACAGAGCAACCGTTGTGCCACTGTGGACCAGTTTAGGTGGGTCAGTTCCAGGTCAGTTTTCAGATGTGTGGTTACTGGGATCCAATTGGGCTTCCTACACGGGCTCCATCATTACAGCCCATCCTAATCTCACATGGGTCCCACCTAGGCCACAGTGTGCGGAGTAAAATCCAGATGCGGCCCATGTTTAACCCATCCTGGTCCCATCACTGACTTAAATTTCTGGTTCCCAGCTACCCATACAGGCCATATGCCCGTCTTCATCCTCCCAGCTCTGGTGGTAATGTGTCCCAGCTAGACAGTGGAACTGGTGGATGAAACAGTTAAATGGGGGTGGAGGGTTTTTTTATTTTTCTCACCAGAAACTGAAGCCTCTCCTCCTGCGTGCACTCGTCCTGATGGCTGTTCTGCTTGAGCGTCACTTGTGTTCTAGACTCCTCCTCCTCCTCTCCAGGAGTCTTCTCCCCTTTAACAGGGGCCTCATCTAATACTGGGGGCGGGGTTTCAGCCGCAACCTGGTAGGGACAAAAACAGAGGGAGGTAAAATAGCTAGCAAGACAACAGAATAGCGCCATCTACCCACTCAAAGCATGGCCAATTGTGCTCCCTCAGACTTGGGCTGCTGATGGCAAAGCAGTAATTGCATATTTAATTACATAAAGAGTAACACAATGTAATTACATTCACATTCAATTCAGGTCCTGTATCTGTATGTGGGTGGAAGAATACCTCACTGACTTTGATAACATACACATTATGGACAAAAGTATTGGGACAGCAACTCATTCATTGTTTATTCTGAAATCAAGGGTATAAAAAAACAGAAAGTTGCACTAATTGTCTCTACTGTTCAAGGTAGACCTTCTTTTAGATTTTGCAGCATTGCTGTGAGGATTTGGTTGCATTCGGGCAACCACCACCCCACCTCACTCCCAACTCGTCCCAAAAGCCCAGAGAACACAGTTCCACCTATTCCATGGCTCAATGCTGAGGGGCTTTAAAACCCTCTAGCCCAACCCTGGCCTGGCATTAGTCATGGTGCCAATAGGTTCATGTTTATTTGCTCCAGGGAAGCATATTCTATTGGCAGGACTTATCTATAGGAACTATATTGCATGTGTGTATTTGCACATCTGTGTCAGCAATGGGTGCAACGTAAAGAAGCCGAATGCATTCATTAGAAGGGGGGTTTTGGACATTTGGACATACAGTGTAAGCCCAGCCAGCCAAATTCTAGGGTTCTCTGAGGGTTCCCCATTAATTATCACTTTCTGCAAATGTAATGTTGTAGTCAGCAACTGCAGATGCAACAAACACATTTGAGACATTTGAGGCAAGTGTAACCTATGAAGTGTGGACACATCATATGAGTGAATCTTAGACTAGGCATTTGGTGTAAGGCTACCCAGCCGTGCAAGAAGAGCAGTAGCAGAGCTTCTAGTAGAGCAGATGACATTGGTGTTCTCTCTAAGAGTTAGAAGTCAAGCCTCTGTGGCTAATATTAGCGGCTCCACCTACTTATACTCTCAGCGGAACTGTGCCACTGTGGCCAAGGCCGTGACCCGGTAACAAGATAAAACGGCCAGCATGTGTTAGCCGTTAGCACCGTTAGCATAATTAGTGCTTGCTGTAGTCACATTAGCATTAGAACTCCACACTTACACTTGCTAGCACACAGAGAAGACTTGCGTTGAAAGAAAGAAACGCTACACTAAGAAGATCATATAGGCAAAGTCATGATCATAGAAAGCATCTTAGTTCTTTCTTAGTAAGCGCTAGCTGCAGCTAGGGAAGCAGCGCTTGAGAAGAATAAGGGATTCCAGATTGGGAGAAGCCCTTTACCCTGTCAAGCAATTAGTGTGAAGGACACTACTGCAGCAGGATAGCACTGATACATAGAACCAGCCCTTACATTAACATCACCTGCCTAACATTGAGTAGGTCCCCCTTGATCCTTCACAACAGATCTGACCATTCGAGGTATAGACTTCACAAGACCTCTGAAGGCAACAGATCCTTTAAGTCCTGTAAGTTGTGAGCTGGGGCCTCCCTGTTGATTGCATCAGTGAGCCTTAGGTGCCCATGACCGGTTGTCCTTGCTGGAGCACTTTTGGTACCTACAGACCACTGCATAACGAGGACACCCCATAAGACCTGCTTGATGTTTTCTGACCCAGTCGTCTAGACATCGCAGTGTGGCTCTCGTCAATGTGGCTCAGATTCCAACACTTGTCCATCACCTTCAAGAACTAATTGCTCACTTTCTACCACAGATACCACTGTAGATGAAGATAAAGTAATGTTATGGCTGATTGATTTATATTAAATATACAGTAAATATACATAAAGTAAGGAATATTAGACGAGGATAATCTGAGGAAATCTAAATTTGATGATATTTAATCTGAGCAAAACGATGGTTCAGTACTTCCAGGCTAGGCTTAGTCAATTTCTTATTCAGTTACAGAACCGAGCGCCTTCAAAGGCCTTGCTAACTAAAGCGAAAGCTTATCACACTTCACACACACACACACATACACACGCACACACACACACACTGCTATTCGGCTCACAGTCACAACAACTGTCAAAAGAAGATGCCTGTGTGGATTTATGGCCGGCCAAACAATGCTATCTACGCTAATGAACAAGCAGTTCTTTCTAAAGTATGCATCTTCTGTGTAGTTCACATGTCTAGTTCAAGGGGACCCTGGAAAGCTAAGCACTCCCACAGGTTAACATTATGCTGATTAAGTGGCGCCAGCGCTGAGGCACGTGTGTGTCTCTGGTCACTTGTGATCCTGCTGTGACTCCTCGTGTGTCTTGGCTCCGGTCACTTGTGATCCTGCTGTGACTCTCCCTTCCTTATTACACTTGCATCACTGTAATCTACACACTTGTTGCAGGTGTGCTTGACGGGTTAAGACACATTCGCCTCTTTAGTTTGGAGCGGGAGCTACAAGGCCAACGTCACCCGCAATCTTCCCAGTGAAAACAAGCCCACCCGCTGAACCCGCATCCCGTCTTCAGTAAGGTGGCACACAATGTGTGTTCATAATGTGAGAACTATGGACATGCCTGTTATTGCTGATCGCATGTTGACCGATTGGTGACTCGACAAGGAGTCACTGTGACTCTGTGGCTGTCGGTTTTGCTATGAATACTGGGACAATAGTGTTACCGTTTTAAATGCATTGCTTTATGGGTATTGTAGTGCATTTACTATTGTAGTCATAACAGCTGCAGTAAGAGCTTTTGTCATTGGTTCAATCATTTTTTAAATAGTTTATTAGTGAGCCTTCAGCAGAGTTTGGAGCTCCAATGGCTAAACAACTTCATGCAGTTTGGGTAGCAGATATACTAGCAGGCATGCTTAATAGCTTGCTGAAGGTTTAGTGTTACAGGCTGCATTGTTTTAAAATTTCTACTAAAAGTTCTACATTATAGATCTACTATTAAGCTAGCTTAACTTATTGTATGTAGCAGTACATATATTTTATTAATTATATATATATATATATATATATATATATATATATAATTTGAAGCCTGATTGAATGATGGATTTATGTTTGCATAATACAATGCCTGCATCTTATAATGAGACTAAACTAAAATGCTCCACTGAAGACTCGGAATCACACTCCGACTTGTGAACATGCCTGTGCTGGAAACAATTATTTTAGACAACAGGTGTACCGAACTCGGACCTGACCGCCCTTTGGCGAGATGGCCATGCAACAATAATAATACAAGCAGCAGTATCATCTCATTAAATCCAAGTGTCCATCTTTTGTGGATGTGTTTCCATGATGTTTGGATGTGCAAAATACTGTAAAATGCGTTGTCATCAACTGGTATCTCTAACAATGCTAACTTGGTAACCTGGAAGAAGGCTAACAATAATAACCTTCAGTAAGGTGGCACAGACTTCACAACAGTAGAACTATAGAAATTCCTGTTGTTGCTGATCGCTGCAGCAGAGATGGCGACTCTAGCTGTTGGACAAACTTGCGACTCGCATGTTGACCGATTGGTGACTCAACAAGGAGTCAGGCTTAAATGACTCACAACTCTGACTCATGACACTTCAGTTTCCTAGTAAAGCAAACCTCAACCTTAATGCAGTAAATAATTTTTTCTGTGAGTCGGGCTGTCAGTTTTGTTATGAATACTGGGACAACCATAGGGTTGCCGTTTTAAACCTGGGACAAGGCTAGAATAACCTTGCACATAAAAAGTGGGACATATTTTGGATACATTCACCATAAAACCCCAGTAAAATCCTAATATTATATTACTTTTATGAATATGTTGCACACCAGAGCAGTTCAACAGTACAGAGGGTTTGGTCATTTTTATCAATAATTCATAAATAGTTCTGATCAGAGGAGGATGGGTCGGGTCCCCCTTGGGAGTCTTGGTTCCTCCCAAGGTTTCTTCCTCCAGCTCTGAGGGAGTTTTTCCTTGCCACTGTGGCCGGTGGCTGCTCACTGGGGGTCTTAGCTTCAAATGATTATTTTTTTGTGTTATTTATCTTTCTTTTTTTCTGTCTTTTACTAATTACTAATTACTACTGATTGTGTAAAGCTGCTTTGTGACAACTACATTTGTAAAAAAGTGCTATACAAATACATTTGACTTGACTTGAGAGTCAAACCAGTTAAGGTAAACTCTGAAGTCTTTAGCAAACCATTTTGGAAATGATTTCTTTGAAATAACGTGCAAATATCAGAATGTTTAACTGGAATGCAGTCATTCCTGGTGTGACGGCACTCCGGAGATAAGGTAAATGAAACCGGGCTATACACTAAAATGATTTAGGTGATTCTTCGCTTCCAGTGATTTTTGGCAACGCTAAGCTCTAGGAGAAACCTTTGGACACCACACAAGTCTGGCTGATTGAATACAGGTGGTGAAAGTGGACACCCAACCTTCAACAAAATGGACTCTTGTACAGCACAGCCAGATTTATTAGCTACATCTTCAGAAGGCCACAATATGCAACATTCCTATGTCATCTGCATCAGCCATAAACTTCTCGAGAGGTATTTCTGAAACCAACTGATTCTACTTCCACTGTAGTGAAGTCATGCAGCTTTCTGCACAAGTCATGATGTACATCAGCCACCACAAATGCTGCGTTGAGCAGTCATTAATTAAGACTGTAAGGCATTATGTGTAGCTAAAGCTATGGCCCAAGCTTATGGCACGTACTCCATCAGAACTGCACTTCCTGTAGCAAGTATGCACAGGCTATATGTTACATAAGCACTGCCTGTAGCTTGTGCAAGCACCCATGCTTTGCTCTACACACACACAAAAATAAAATCCATGATTTTAACATCCAGCCCGACACCCTGATGGCTAAAGCGAGGCTACATTTAGGCCTCAACTGTACCTAAAGCTGTGAAGCTCTACTGTTTCAGGCTACTCACTGTCCTTGCACTGCCTGAACGCATCAAATCTCAACCCTTAAACATTGCGAGCTGCTAAAGCCAAGCTCCAGAGCTGTTCAACAGCAGAGCACGGGAGGCCTGAAGGTAAAGCTGCTGCACATCTGAGGCATAAAACCTGCTATCTACAGCTCAGGCCCCAGCATAGCTCCTGTTCTAACAAGGCTTCAGCACTACGTCAATTCTGTATAGCTAGTGCAGTGCTAAGGCCGGTAGATCAGATGCAGCAGGCCCTGGTTGCCATAAGCACATTGCAGTAATCCCTGTGGACTACTGAAACGGGTAACTGGATCACTTCTTTTAAAAGCATCTTAATGGATTGGCCCGGCCGCTGTGCATCTTTCCTTTCCTTGCTAGTTTTATTAAATGCGTATTGATGCGTGGACACTGAGTGGCACACGTCTCTCGCTCTTTTCTTTTTTTTTTCTTGCTCGCAATGCAAATTCCCTACAGCTGACCAATCCCAGAGCCTGCCAGTTACATAGCACAGATTTTGAGAGTCATTATTTAATCTAGGCCCCGGCTAACTCCGTTGCTTGCTAGCTAACTTTCCTGTGGAAACGGAGCGTCGGCCGAGTGCATATACTGAAAAACCTTGAAGCTATATGAGCTGGCAGGGGAAAATCCACTTACAGAGGAGGAGTTGGCTGCACTGTAATCATACACGGCCACACGCCTGTTAATGGACAGGACAGGGGAGGACGGTGGAAGTGTCATAATCTGTGCTAGCTGAACAGATGCACACGCAGCCGATCCTCATATGCACAAAGCGTTTGTGCATCTTACATCACTGAGGAGGCAACACTAGCTACCACTGGCATCCTAGATACTGACAGGCTGTTAACTTAATCTACAGGCAAGCCATACATACTTGCACGCTGCAGTCAAACCACTGGCATGGACAGTTTTCCTCTCTCTCTCTCACAAACATACACACACACACACACATGCACATCTTCACACACACTCAGACCTACCCCTTTCCAGTGAGCTGAGGGAAAGTGTCCTGGTCCCCCCTGAGGCCCTGTGTGTCAGAGCTAAAAGAGAGCTGCTCAAGTCTTGGGCTTGGTTAGGGCTAGAGTGCTACACCTACCATCCAAAACCCTCTCACCGCTACCACGGCAACAGCCAGGGGATTACTGGACCGTACCATTCTGTGGGCATAGGGGATTAAAGTACACACAACATGGCGCCTTTCCTAGCGAGATTGACCGTGTGTATGTGTGTGTGTCACACGAATGACCAGATTACCAGGGCTGTCATTCTCATGCAGGCTTTAGTGAGACAGTTGGGGAATATCACAGCGAAACTTAAAGTGTTCAGCCGAAACTGAATCCCAAAGCCAGTGTCGACAGAAGGAAGGCACAGAGCGCCAAGTCAAGATGTACAGCTATATTAAATATATGCATTTTTTTTCTTAACTGTGAGAAAAATGTAATAAAAGGGAGAAACACGGCAATACATTTAAAGGGGTCCTAGTCCTAGGAGATGGAAGTGACCCACTTGAACCTCAAACACTTGCTGTTCCAGAGCTGGGAAACGGTTCAATTCCAAAACCCCAAAACTGTTACATAACAGTCTTGACTCCTTATATTTACACCAGTGACTGTAGAAAACTCAAGCAACCACATGTCTAGCACCTCTGCAGGCTGGTTGGAGAATGATGTGTAGCTCCGCCCACCCCCATATGTTTCAATGACTATACAGCCCATTTTCCATCTCATTTCCTCCTCTAAACTGTCTTTCCATCTCCAGTGTCTAAATCCAACAATTTCCCCTGTGCTGTTATTGGAATATTTCCCCCCAGAAATCAGTTTTTAAAATGTTATTCTGAACATGTGGAGGCCACACTTTAGCCTGGCTCACTCTCACTGAGACTCCAACACTGCAATTCTGTGACCTACACACACACAATTGGCAACAGAAAACATATGAAGAGTTTGAAGCGTTCCTTTTATGGGAGAAAACTGTCCTCAGGGTGAATCTAGAGAAGCTCACAGAGAAGCTCACAGTGCATAAAACACTCAACACACTGCAGACTCAATAACTGTAGAGCTCCAAGCCTGCTGCTAGAGCTGCAAAGGAGGACCAACTCCATATTAATGTTTATAGTTTTAGAACTGGATGTCACAACAGCTTCCTCTAGATGAAATGTCTAGGTGTCCCAATACTTTTGTCCATGAGATACAGTTCAAATTCATACTAGAAGTCAACTCTCCTGTATTCTTATCAATAACTTTGAGCTTTTTTGCACAGTCCTGTTTGTGACTATGACAAACAAGCATATTCAAACCAACCAATGTTAACGCACTGTGGTAAAAGTGTGTGTGTGTGTCGCTCAGTGTCTTGCTGTCTCTCTACCTCTTTCTCTCAACCCAGCTTAAGTTCATGGCTAGGAGTCAGCTCATTAGGCAGCGTGGCAGATGATGGTGTAGTCCATTATGTAAGAGCAGCAAACAGCATTTATGCCAGTGTAAACACATACTAAGCCCTGCAAAAACCCCACTGGACCAAAACCCCATATTAACAACACACACACACACACACGTCCACATGCGTATCTGCCCTAAGCCCGGTGGAAGACCCAAGCCCACAGCTTTGCTCAACGCAACAACTCATGGTGCATGACCCTGAGGTTTACAGCAGAACTGCAGAGTAATGATCGCATTCTGACTGTTGCACACTGCAGCCAAACTGACTGTGGAGCAGTTAGTGCAGTGTTAAGACGCTGGAGGTCAGAGCTAAACCGTCACACAACCATCACCTTATATCCTCTAACGGCCGCTGTTTGACACATACAGGTCAGAACGACAGTGCTGAGTAATGATTACTGTGTAACAGCGTTTAAAACTGCTGAGCAAATGCTCACATCCTGACTGTGCTGGAACGGAAAATAGCAGTACGGCTCAACTTCTCAGTTGTTGATAAAACGTCTTTGTAAGATAAAACGTATTGATGGATGTTATAAATCTGCACATTTTATATCAATGTTTCATTTATGATTTTTATTTTTCAGTCTGTATTTTTATCCATCCTGTCTTTTTATTATGAATTGTTATGTTACGGGACAGTTAAACCATTACACTGCTGTGTGTGTGTGACAAACTTAACATTTTAAATTAAACTTTTTATTTGTTTAAAATAAAAAAATAAGTTTCCTAAAGATTCATTAACATACAGCTGGGATTACAATGCCCACTTTAATTCTCCCACTGCTGCTCTCTCTTACAGGAAGTGGACGCTTAACCCCAGGAACGTATAGAGTTATCGTAACACTATTAGAAATCTGAATCTGATTGTAAAATCATAATTTGAATGTTATTATGTATACAGTGGTATACCAAAGTTTGGACATCCTGGTCAAAATTTCTGTCAATGAACAGCTAAGCAAATAAAAAGGTCTAATTTCCTGTCTGCACTGAATCCACTTGAGAGTCAACGTGAGACTTGCCTGCGCTGACTCGAGACTGAACCTGGGACTGGACGTGAAACACTAACAGAAAATGCCTCATAAGGAGAGTAACAGATAGACTCATGAAGTGCACTCATAGAAACAAAGGGTTCCTGAACAACTCTTGTTTTAGGACATAGGGTTCTACAGGGGGCGCACACACCACACAAAAATCCACATGCATATCTGCTCTATGGCCAGTGGATGACCTAAGCCCTCAGCTTTGTTCAGCACTACAAGTTATGGTGCATGACCCTGAGGTTTACAGCAAAAGTGCAGAGTAATAAACGCATTATTAGTGCAAACACTGAAGGTTAGAGCAAAACCACCACACAATAATGACGTTCTAGCCTCTAACGGCCGCTGTTTGACACATATAGGTCAGAACAACAGTGCTAAATCAGGATCGCTGTGTAACAGCACTTAAAAACTGCTAAGCAATCTTTGGGGAATCTAAAAAAAAAAAGGTGATTCTATGGTTGCGAACCCTCTATTTAGCGTCTTGATTTTTAAGAGAGCAAGGCCACCAAGGCTGGTTTCACATCTTGCCACTATGAGTCTACTGCTGAGCAACAAATTGCTGTGATGTGCCACATGAGGGCACTGTGGAGTGAGACTGTGCTCTTACCTGGTCGTCGTTCTGCCCTTCTTCTTCTTCTTCTGGAGCCTGTTCTCGAGCTGAGCTGACTGAGAGCTGCCTCTGCAGACGCAGAACCTCCTTCTGAGACTCCTTCAGCAGCCGCTCAAACTCTCCTGCTCCTGCTGGGCCAGGACAACCCTACACAGAGGAGAAAGAGAGTTAATCTCCTTTATGGTCCTTTATTTAAGAAAAATAAGACGAGCTGCTAGTGGAACAAATGAGGCCTCTCAGCCACCTTTGAGGTAGTTTAACAGGCCTTAACATTATGAAATAAATCATCTACCTAAAATACATGAATCCTAAAGTGCTAGATATTCTTATATTCAGCACAAATTCAGCTCTGCTAATCTAGTTTCATAAACATACCCTGTTCATAAACCTATTTCAGAGGCACTGATCTATGGCCAAAAAAGCTAATTTCCCCCATGTGCATTAAAGACAGCCAAAAGATGGGGGTGCGGTGGGTGCTCACTGATTGTTGATATCACTGATTCTGCTTTATCTTCTAAATGGCTGTGATTTGAGCCTCAGTTAGCTGGAACACGGCCTGTGCTGTGGTGTACACAGCCTGCTGTACCTTGTAGCCAGCTGCCAGTCCAAACACAGCAGAACCAGTCTCTCATTTTGCTTTTCTGTTTCTCCCAACACCAGTCGCTCGGCAAGCTGCCATTGTCTGGCCCTTGAGCAAGGCCCTTAACCCTCTCTGACCCTGGTCGCTGCAGCAATAGCTGCCCACATATGCCCGAAGCAATGGGCAGCCATTGCTGCAGTGACCGGGGTCAGAGAGGGTTAAGAGCCTTGCTCAAGGGCCAAACAATGGCAGCTTGCCGAGACTGGATATCGAACCCACAATCTTTGCAATCAATAGCCTGAAGCTGTAACCGCCGAGCCACCACTGCCCACCCTTAAATAATGCATGAAGAGATGGCATAACGGTATGGCAAAAGTGGATACCACCCAACCCTAGTGCAAAGCCCGTGTTTTGCTATGTGTGTTTCTAAAACAGTCAGTTCTGGGTTAATTGGTTAGTGTGCAGCTGCAGGACAACATGATAACCTTCTTTGCCATCTAGTGGTCAAATCTCTCTCTCTCTCTCTCTGCCACGTCATAAGTCTCCTCTCTGAGCTGCTAAAGAAAACGATGAGTCATGCAGTATGTGTGTGTGTGTGTGTGTGTGTGTGTGTGTGTGGAGTAAAACTCAAGGACGTTCCTGCACAAGCAGACCTGAAGCAGTAAGAATCATCAAGCTCAGTGTACTTGGTTTCCACCCTGAATATACAGTAATCTTCCACATACCTGTACAATTTACACACTGTAATAAATGATCTCTATGCACACTACACAACTGTCCAAATGTTTGTGGACACACTTTCTAAAGAGTGTAGCATTAGGCTACTTTAAGTTGCACCCATTGCTGATACAGATGTGCAAATGTACACAAACAGCTTTTAGTCCCTGTCTAGAAGTACTCCCAATACCAAAGAATTCTCCAGAGCAGATAAATAAGCATGACCCTAATTGCACCATGCCTAATGCCAGTTGTGGGCTAGAGGGGTATAAAAGCCCCCCAGCACTGAGCTGTAGAGCAGTGGAAGAACTGTGTTCTATGGCCGGTGCTCCATCCAATGCTTTTGGGATTAGGTGTGGAATTAGGGAGGTGGGGTGCTGATCATCCAACATCCTGACCTCACTAACGCTCCCGTGACTGAATGCAATCAAATACTCACTGAAATGCTCTAAAATCTAGTAGAAAGATTTCTTCCCTGGACAGTACAGACAGTTACTCCAACAAAATCAGAATAGACTCTTACCCTTGATTTCGCAAGAAACAACAAATGAGCAAGTGTCCCAATACTTTTGTACAGTATATACTGTTGTATCTACAATATTGTGAAAAAGCCTTCTTCTCTGAACAGAACTATATAGTAAATACTAAAATGTGGGTTAGAAAGAACCCACCACAGACCAGCACAGGTTTGGGTGCTGATCTTCTTGAGTTCAGCTTACACACTCCCATCACACCATAAAGTACTGTTTATAAATTATTATCAATATTTAGGTACAGTGTATTAATGCTTCCTGTTCAGAAACTGTATTTATTTCAAAATTAAAAAAAAAAACATAAGCACACCAGCTCAATAATGATGAGGTTCACTGCTGTGCATGTGCAGCACCAATACTGCCCACCAGAAGGCAGACAACGCTCAAATCAAGCAGTCAGCCCATAGAACGGAGACCAATTAGTCAAGCATGGCAGCAAACGTAGACGGCCAATTAATCATTTTATTAATTGCACCAAATAAAGTAATTAAAGCTCTGTCTGGCAAGCACAGACGATAAGCAGCATAACAGTAAGATCTGAAGTCTAGGCTGTGAGAGAGAGAGAGAGAGAGAGCGAGAGAGAGAGAGAGAGAGAGAGAGTGGTACCTTTCCCTGTCCGGTTCTGGCCTCTAGCTTTCGGCACTCTTGCTGCAGGGCGGCAATTTCTTTGTCTTTGGAGAGGAGTGTGTCTGCGTGCTGCGCCAAGTCTCTCGCCCGCTGCCTCGCAAACGCCCGCTTATACTGCTCTACAGCGCCCGGCTTTACAGGGAGGGGGGCATTCACCTACGTGGGGTGGGGGGAAAGAGAGTGAATGTTAAAGAATGAAAAACAGATCAGACAGAGTATAGAGCACCAATACATATGTGTGTGTGTGTGTGTGTGTGTGTGTGTGTGTAGCTGCTGCAGAATGTGCTAATCAAACATAATTGGTGTTAAACCACTGTGTGCGTGCGTGCGTGTGTGTGAGTGTGTTTGTAGCTTGGCTGGTGGGCTTTAGCAGACACCATGAAGAGTGGGAGTGTAACAGGTGCTGTACAGCAACAGCCAGTCAATCGCTACGGCCACCAGTGAGCAGACAGGTGGCCATGCAGGTGGCTTTGTGGAATACAGTTACACCACACACACACACACACACACTCTTTCTTACACACACACACTTTTTTTTTTACTGTGTCAAGGTAGGGAAAGGCAGCAATACAATATTACGCTATAAAAGCCCCACCCAGACCCTGCCTAGACAAGAGTGTTCCTCAGATCTCAGCATCTAAGCATCAAGAGCTCTACTTTAGGGGTGTAACGGTACATGTACATTGCACCAAACCGTACAGTACTCACAGTACAGGTGGCATGGTACGGACGTCACAGAGACATACGAAGAATAGACGCTGCTATAGGCATCTACACTGTAGGTCCAAATGTTTGTGGACACACCTTCTAATGAATGTATTCGGCTACTTTAGGCTGCACACCCTGCTTGTCTAGTCCCTGTAGAACAGCACTTCCAACAGAATGGGACCTATTGCCATAAAACCTTTTTTTGAATAAACCTATTGGCACCATGCTGCCTAATGTCAGGCCTGAGCTAGAGGGGGATAAAACCCCCAGCATTGAGCTGTGGAGCAGTGGAACTGTGTTCTCCGGAATGACGTCTCCTGTATCTTTCTTCTCTTTTATCTCTCCGTCTCTCACTCACCCACTCCTTTGTACTGGAACATATCACTCCTCCACTCGTTATCTCTTCCTCTCTCTCTCTCTCTCTCTCTTCACTCTCACTCTCACTCACTCTCTCAAAGAAATGCCTTGCCCTCTTTAAATCTATACCGAACGCCCTGAGGCTCTGTTCACACAATATTATATAATCAGGTTTGCTCAGTGAAATCAAAGGCTGTGTTAAACAGGAGCTGACATTCAAACACAGCAGCAAACCCTCCGCCTTCCAACAACCCAACAGACTGATCCTCTGCACACGAAGACATATTTCATTTATGTACCCATAACCAGCAGTGGTTTCCCTGTGTACTGGAGTCCTGTCTGCTGGACTAGACTCCAATTTGGAAACAACAGGTGCTATTCAGAAGTGCTCCAGTCCTGTTCATTAGGCAACGGCCGGGTCAGCTCCACTGGGAATCTCTGCTCTGGATACGATGTTGCAAACTCTCAGAACAAACAAAATAAGGGAAAGACTGGTGCTGTTGAATAAGCGTAAGCAGGGGAATGAGGTTAACGTGCTATGTTAACACTCTGAAAGTCTTGAAACAAAGACAGTACTGATATGGTCGAACAACCAACATCTTAATGGGTCTCTTATGAATATAGGAAATTGTGAATTTAACTGAAGAAAGTGCAGTATTGTTGCGCCGCTGGTTTCCACTTCTAAGCGATCACTAGACTGTTGCTATGTGGTTGCTATTGTTTAATCTCAGAAGTCACGCTGAGAGAGCCCTGGCCAAGACAGCAGCACAAATATAGAGACTACACTATAAATATATTGTTTCTAGATGGTTGCTATGCTGTTGCTAAGTGCTTTGCTGTTCCCAGTGGATCTTATGGTGTTCCTGAGTTGCTGGTAATGGGCTATAGATGGGTAATAAGCTGTTTGATAAGGTATTCCAGATGGTTGATAAGCTGTTGCAATGGTATCCCAGGTGGTTGTTTTGGTATCTCAGGTGGTTACTCTGGTCTCTCATATGGTCGGTTAGGTGTTTCTAGTGTTTTCTGCATCATTTTGACATTTTGAAGGTTGCCAAAAATCCACACACTAAAAAAAAAAAACAGTGGCTACGTGGAAACTGCACGTCCAATCAATCAAATCACAATCAAACCACAACCTGGAAAAATCTTAAACCTGCAGGACAAGTTACCCCATGTTGTCCATATTTTTTGCCTTAATTAAGGAATTTAAATAAGTTGTACCTACTTATTATGTCAATATATGACACTGTTTGGCAGAGAACCTTGCATCACTTATTAAGAAAAAAAAGTAAACAAAATGCAAACAAAACAAACAAACAAGTCAACAACAACAACAAAAAAATCATTTTAACAAGCAGTTTTGAGGAACGTGTGGGATGTACCACTTTAAGGTTGGCCTCCTGCAGCTTCCTTGCCCTCTCCTCTAGACGCTTAGCAATGACAGCAAGCTCAGTGTTCTTCCTCCTCAGCCTCTTCACCTTTTCCTCAGTCTCTGGACAACTGCTCTTCCGCTGAGTGAGTGAGACAAAGAAGGATTGAGATATATATATATATATATAAGATAAAGACACTTTTATTTAAGCAACTCAGATACAGGCACACCTTGTCTTTAGGCTCTTATAAGTGTATTCGAGTTCTGTTCAAACAGATGTTCTGTCAACGGCAAGCCAGGACCTAACAGTATATCAGCCAGCTTATAATATTTGCAAGTGGTGTAATGGATCACAAAACTCATGGTTACAGATTTTGACAGAATTTATTAATTTGTATTAGTGACTTATTTAGAGTCTATTTGTTTTAATTGTCTTATTCTGACATGGTTTATTCGGTCATTTGTATTAGTGACTTTTATTTGGCATGGTATGCTTATTTATTTGCATTAGTAACTTTTATTTTTGACACTCTGTTTGTTTGTATTAGTGCCCTTATTTTGACATAGCCAATTTGTCTGTATTAAGGACTTTTATTCTGACAAAGCTCTATTTATATTAGTGACTTTTATATTGACACTTTCAAAATAAAAGTCACTAATGCAAACAAACCAAGCTCTATTTGTAATAGTGACTCTTATACTGACCCGGTCTATTTATCCATTTGATTTGACACATGGGTCATTTGGCATATGGGTTTAAATGATGCTGTAGATAAGTTTAAGAAGCTCTGTGAGTGGGACGGCAACATCCTTCCTCCCAACACTGTTCCCTTTATTTTTTAAATATACATCTCTGCATGTTTCATGCCAGCATCCTCCTACCCTGATGTCCTGGAAGACCATTATTATAGAATCTACAGAGAACACGAGCTCTTACCAGAAGGATGTTCTCCTCTCTCAGCGTGGAGCACGTCTTCTCCAGCTCCTCCAGCGCCCTCAGCAGCTCAGAGTTCTGCCGTACCAGGAAACCGTAATCCGTGCCATTCTGCACGAGAGAGAAAAGTGCTGCGTCAGTTCAAAGCGGCTTTATGTTATTCTTTTAAATATGACACAGCACTCCCCTGGATTCAGATGCATTATTCTGACCACACACACACACACACACACACAGCTTTTCTTTGCTGTCAGCTACCAACGTGTGCATCTTTCTTTGCTCACTAAAAAGGCTTCCGCTGAGGGTGACAGCTAAATGCTGGGTTTTATTGGAACAGCTAAATTAGCCCAGAGAAAACACAGCAGCGTATTACACTGCCACCTCACATCACAACAGAAACCAGTACAGAGAGAGAGAGAGAGAGAGAGAGAGAGAGAGAGAGAGAGAGCGAGAGAGAGAGCGAGAGAGCGAGAGAGAGAGAGAGAGCGCGAGAGAGAGAGAGAGAGAGAGAGAGAGAGAGCGAGAGAGAGAGAGAGAGAGAGAGGCACTAAATGCATGCTCAGAGCATTTCTTTTTGGATTCGGGAGCGCCCGGTCAGTCCAGAGCACTGCTGCAGGTGGGGTGGGGATCATCCAACATCCTGACCTCACTAATGCTCTAGTCACTAAATGCAACCAAATCCTCACAGCAGTGCTCCTCCAAACTCTAGTAGATAGCCTCCTTCCCTGGACAATAGAGACAGTTACTCCAACAAAAGCAAGATCAACTCTTTTTAATACCCTTGATTTGAGAAGAAGCAATAAATAAGCAGGTGTCCCAATACTTTTGTCCATTGGTGGTTTCCCCCACATTCCCTGCTGATAAATGACAGACAGTTCTACATTTTTTCATTTCATCAGCTTCATCAGTTTTTGAGGTGAAATTCAAATGAAACCTCTCCGGCCCAAACTACAGACCACTCGCCAAACTAAACCTAAGCTCCAGGGTCACTCTGCCGGCTATGTTCTCAATCCAACAAGCTCCACTTCTGTTAGCCCTCACTGCCTCCCCCACGCCCCCCTCGCCCCTCCTGCCCCTGCGGAGAAGCTGTGTAGTGCTTGTTATCTCCAGTGTTGGCCAGCTGGACCGAGTTGGAGGTGGCAGCTTTGAATTCACCACATCACTGACACTTCAGCGTCCAGACTCATGGCGTCTGCATGTGATTACTAACCAGTGCCAGCTGGACCAGGGGAATACCCTTGCCCTCTACATCCAACTGAGAAACAGAATGGAGAATGAGCTTACACCTCGCCACACACACACACACACACTGTTCATTAAAGTGGAGCACTCAAGGGATTTAAGCACATTCTGAACACCAGTAGTTTAAACCACTGAACACACAGTGATTCAATTTAGGAAATGATTCAGTGACTCAGGAAATGCAACTTTGAATCAATTTGATTTGATAATTCTGGTAAAAAACTGCATTAGACTGGATGCATCAATGGAGTTTCACTAGAGCCGGTGGATATGAACGTGCCAGTGCGTCAAATTCAATGTTTCTCAATGTTTCTACTAATATCTGTGCGATAATGGAGCGCAGGAATATGATTCACACATTTCCTGAACCCGTAGAGCCAGTCTTCTCCACTGCCTCTGATCATATGTGACTCACAGCCAGAGTTATGAGGCTGTGAAGACAAGGGGACATACAGACAGGAATTATGAAGAATTTCTAAAATATGACTTCAGGGTCAGATCATCTCCTCACACAGTGCTCTAGGCCACTGGAATCTCATTATAGTGAGATATCCTGAGCAATAATAACACTAATAGGGGAGCCTCATATCAGGGTCCCCAGTGGCTTAAACATCTCAGGTTTTGTTCTGTCGTCAGGAGATTGAGAGTTTGAATCCCTGGGAAGCTGAATCCTGGAGAGTCACTAATTATTAGTGATATTTCTGCTGATTTTAACAAACATCAATATCAGCCGATATTATCAGACAACAAACATCAATATCAGCCGATATTACCAGACAACAAACATCAATATCAGCCGATATTACTAGACAACAAACATCAATATCAGCCGATATTATTACACAACAAACATCAATATCAGCCGATATTATTACACAACAAACATCAATATCAGCCGATATTACCAGACAACAAACATCAATATCAGCCGATATTACTAGACAACAAACATCAATATCAGCCGATATTACCAGACAACAAACATCAATATCAGCCGATATTATTAGACAACAAACATCAATATCAGCCGATATTACCAGACAACAAACATCAATATCAGCCGATATTACCAGACAACAAACATCAATATCAGCCGACATTATTAGACAACAAACATCAATATCAGCCGATATTATTAGACAACAAACATCAATATCAGCCGACATTATTAGACAACAAACATCAATATCAGCCGATATTATTAGACAACAAACATCAATATCAGCCGATATTACCAGACAACAAACATCAATATCAGCCGATATTATTAGACAACAAACATCAATATCAGCCGATATTACCAGACAACAAACATCAATATCAGCTGATATTACCAGACAACAAACATCAATATCAGCCGACATTATTAGACAACAAACATCAATATCAGCCGATATTATTAGACAACAAACATCAATATCAGCCGACATTATTAGACAACAAACATCAATATCAGCCGATATTACCAGACAACAAACATCAATATCAGCCGATATTACCAGACAACAAACATCAATATCAGCCGATATTACCAGACAACAAACATCAATATCAGCCGATATTATTAGACAACAAACAACAATAAACATTAATATCAGTCAATATTATCAGACAACTGAGATATCCCTCTGCTATTTTTTTTATTACTGCTGAATATAGGTCAATAATTTCTCATTTTTCTGTGCAAATATTTATCAGCACTGCAGACACTGTTCAGTGAGCCAAAGCCATCTTTTTACAGCTTTCTATTTCCATTGCCGGTTCATACACTGTAGCATCTCACTCACCCCCGACAACTCAGAACAAAGCAGAGCACGAAACCTACTGACTGCATGCAGCAATTACACATTCGCATCTAATCAGGCTGATGTCCTTGAGTATCAGTCTGCCAAGCGTCGGCTGTGCGTCCTTTTCAGAAGTCATTAGAACCACCTGCATTCGCCTTTCAGTCTAACGACCAGCTTGAGACAGAGCCCACAGCTGTGCTGCCCGTTAAGTCTCTAGCCAAGGACGCGCTTCAAAAAGGCTCAGCCTTCCTGCCTTCCAGCAGCCAACTGGGGCAGCCCCCAGCCCCCAGCCCACCGGGCCACGCGCCAGCCGAACAGCATCAGCAGACACAACATGTGGACTGGCACTGGTTACTGCTGTGCAATCAAACTCACGTTCGCGTTCCACCATGATTTGCATGATTGCAGTTTAATACAAATGCAAGATTAATAATAATGACTTTTTTAAAACCATCATCAAACAAATGAGTTATAGAAAACTGCAACTTTAAAGGGCGCCTATCATGGAAACAGAATTTTTGGCCCACAGCTCATAAGACGACAAGAACCAACTTACATGTCTCCATCCATTCAGTCTACAGCAGTTTAGCCCCGCCCCCTCATACTGCAGCTCTTTCAGATCTCCCCAATTTGGATCTGCAATTACCCAACCTGTACATATTCTCCCCATCACATACAATGCTCCCAACACTGGGAAGGTGAAGGCCGACACAGGCCGATGCAACGTCACCGGGCAAGCAACGTGCTCGGAGGAAGCGCTGCGTACCCGGACCTGATGAACAGGCCATCAGATGCCAGTGACGGCCAGCACTGCACTGGAGTGATGTGGGGAGAAAGTGCCGTCTAATCACCCTTGAGTAAAAAAAAAAAAAAGGCCACTAGCGCTCTCTCGGGGCCCTGGCTGCCGATGGCTAGCAGCATGACCGGGATTAGAAACAGTGATCCTCTGGTCAGCTGCCTTTAGTGAGCTCAGAATCCTTGATATGACAAACTATACAAATCTAAACAATAATAAACCAACAAAGGGTTGAGTGCAAATCCCAGGTCATTCTGCTTCGTCATCAGCAGCCAGAGCCCGAGAGAGCACAATTTGCCATGCTCTCTTTTCCAATGTGATGCTGGCCAGTACAGGCGTGCATTGACTTTCTAGTGATGCTGCATTGGTGACTGCACATGTATTGGAGGAGACATGTGCTTTATATTATGATTATGGTTGGTAACTTATCAATAATAATAAATAGTTCTGACCAGAGGAGGATGGATCCCCCTTGTAAGTCTTTTTTTCTGTTTTTTTACTAATTACTAATTATGTAAAGCTGCTTTGTGACGACAACAAAAGTCGTAAAATGCTTTACAAATAAATTAGACTTGACTTGTCCTCACCCTTACCAAGTGATGGGGGGCGGGATTGGGGGGTCCCTAGAGATTAAAAAAATATATTACTTATTTTATTTATATATATATATATATATATATATATATATATATATATATATATATATATATATATATATATATATATATATATGGTAGTATATGTTGGAGTACTGGAACAGTAAATCCCAGCTCTGTCAAACCTACCAATTAAGGAGAGGCTAGTTGACTTACAGAAGACTGTAGCATCACCAAACACTTAGATAGATGTGCCACTGGGGGCCGATAAGGGGAGAGAAAAATGATCAAAACAAGAAAAAGAGAAAAAAATAAACAAATATTTATAATTTAAATATAAAGCCTTTCTGCACTGTCATCTGAATAGAACATCTGTGGCATTAAAGCTGAAATAAAAAAAATCCCAGAAAGGAGCCGGCAAAAAAGAGGCCAACTACATCCTGTACCACCATTTAAATCAAATCAAAACCACAAAATTGTTTGGATAAGAATCCAAATGTCTGGTGAAAGTCTCTGAGCCTCCGGCTAGTGATACAGCGGGACTGAACAGATGAGACTAGCGCTATGAGACGATTAGCCCCGTCCTGCTGAGCCACTTTACATATGATGGATGTAGGTCCATTACTGAACGCAGTCTGGACAGTCTGCCGGCCTGGGCTATTTATTATGATGCTGGTTGAACTTTATGCTGGGTAGCTGTACCCAGATCAGTGTAAACAGCTCTGTTTAATGGAGCCAGAAAGGGCTGCCCATCGGCACCAGATGAGCTTTCAGCTTGATGGCATGCAAAGCACAGGGAGTCCTCCATCACTCATGAGGGTCCAGATGTAATCAACGGATTCTGGAGGCAGGGCCGAATCTTTTGTCCAGTGCATTCATCTCTACGACTTATCTGTTAATGGGATGTCAGTATATTGGTGTAGCAGTTGTATGCAGAAACGTTTGTGCCCATTTTCTTGTGCTATATGCTGGAATACACGGGAAATCAGGCCTGTTGCTGTGGACTTACATTACAGCGGAAGCTGAAGCGTTGTGCTTGGATGGACAAACATGACACACTGATGTTTTGCAGCTGTTCTGGATGTGTTTGAAGGTATCCTGCAAGAAGCCCCACCGCTCATCAACTGGATTGAAGGAGTGAGGAAGTTCAGGGGGCGTCATGGCAACACAATCACCAGACTGAAACCCCATTGAGAGGTTGCGATCTGGAGAGTGGGACTGTGTTGGTAATCGTGCCAAAAAAAAAACTCAACCACAATGGGAGTTGTAGGCATAGCAGAGAGGAATGTGTGGGACGTAGCCCATTCAGATCATTTTAGGTCATTGGAGGAGGTCATCACGATCAGAGGACGACCCACACATTGCTTAGAGAGACATATAGTTCTACCTAATATACTGTTGGTCCTCCATGTGCCACCTAAACAGCTCATTCTACAAGACATCAGGAA
Organism: Salminus brasiliensis; assembly: GCF_030463535.1. NCBI lineage: Eukaryota > Metazoa > Chordata > Actinopteri > Characiformes > Bryconidae > Salminus > Salminus brasiliensis. Next base: position 10,277,308 of record NC_132878.1, on the reverse strand, counting down.
GTGGTATCTGTGGTACCATGGCACCAAGTACAGCAGATCCTGTAAGCCGTGAGGTGGAGCTACTGTGGACCTCTTGTTCCAACTAACCTCAGGTGCCCAAGCACCTGGCAGTCCAGGTCCGGTTCTGACTCTAGTGTGTCTATTATTGATGCTCTAACCAATGTGTTTGTGACTTGAAGCTCAGTGGCCCTTCTGTCGGTTCCGCCCAGATGGGGGTAGCCTGTGTTAAGCCTTGGGTTCCCAACATCATGTACCTGGTTCATGGTTTGCTCCTCCTTGGTCCACTGTCGGTAGGTCTCAGAACACCCGACCTGAAGTGTTAGAGACATTTTAGAGACGGTCCACCAGTCGTCTGGCCATAACGACTTGGCCATAGTTAAAGTCGCTCAGGTCTTCATTCCTGTCCATTTTCTCCCGCATCCAGCAATTCAACTTCAGGTTTTGACAGTTCAGTTACTGTGGTGCTCAGAGGCACTGAACAATGCTAGCAGACATGGGCAGCCGTTGTTTATACCTTAATTAAAAGCAATAGTTTGGAATTTGTCTTTGCTGCATGACGCAGAACATCCAGTCTGGTGCCTGGCATCCTTACAGCAAAACTGTGTAGCATTTGAACCTTAAATGAACAGCTTTGAAATTATTGTGATGCACTAGCAATGCCCCCGACTCCAGCAGGGTCTCTTAAGGACTTAACATGTCTCCTCCTCCTTTCCCATCACGCCTCTTTTCATCACTGGGGGGCCGACAAACTCTGAACAAAGCGTCGGATCCCCAGCTTCAGACAGCTGTGCTGGCCAACATCGCATAAAAGTGATGAGGAGAGAGAGAATGGTCAACTGTGCTCTCTCTGACTCCGGCCACTGATGGTAAAGCAGCATGGCTCGGGATTTGTACCTGTGACCCCCGGGCCATAGTGGAGCCAATCTGAGCCCAGAGTCTTTCACTTTCAGTGAGTGTGCTGTTTCTCTTAGCTTGTCCAGAAATGCTTGCGAAAAGCGTGTCCCTCAGTAGCGGCTCAATATGAGAATTAGGACTTTACAACTGGGAGGGGAGCCCTGGAGCTGGAAAGGCCAATCCTCCATTCTGCTACTTACATATGGATCATCATGCAAATGATCAACTAATCGCTGCTCATTAAAGAGAAGCTAAATCCATACATTCCTCATCTGATCCACTTCTCCCTGTTCAGGGTCGCTTCCAGGTGGTGTTTTTTTTTTTTTCAATAAATTTTAATCGATTTATCATTACAGCCCTTTTAGCAGCTATGATTTATGATGTTGTGAATTTTTGGGATGATGTATGACCATTCAGAAGAAAGGAATGTTGTACACATGAGCTCATGCACCCAAGGACGAAAGGGCGTCTGGTTTTTTGGTGTTTGCCGCTCCAGACGGGGGCAGATGATGAGGTCGTTAGCGGGCCGCAGATCTAGACTGGGCATTTGCATATTCCATTACACACAGATTTAATTCAGTCCTTACAAAGGCTGATGTAACACACACACACACATACATTTGGTGTTTAATGGGAAATCCCAGTTTAAATGCATGTATCCTAATCACCAAAAATGTGCTGATTCTGTACATTCTGTATGTGTGGTAAAAAAAAAAAAAATAATAATAATAATAGTAAGAAGAAAATGCCTTTTTTTCCTATTGCTGTTGGAAAGGAGGCTTACAATATCTCGCAGGACACACACACACACACACACACACACACCTCAATCACACCACATCTTCCATTAATCCCCCTGAACGCTCCTTTACCCAGCACACAGCCTCTTAATGACACAAGAGGGGAAACACACTTTGTCCTTCAGTTCTCAGGGGGCCATCAGTCACAGTCAACACTAACACACTGCCTCCAGCACCAACACACACACACACCGCCTAGGTGTCCAGAGCCTGACAGACTGTAAAAATCTCTTCTTTCTGCCTTACCTCACTTTTTCATCAACTGTATTAATGCCTCTGACTCTAACATGCAAAGAGAAACCAGGAAGCTAAATCAGCTCAGCTCCCATCACACACACACACACACACACACACACACACACACACACACACACACACACACACAAACCTAGGGTGCCTACACACTAGACAATGAAGGAGCAGTAGATACATATTTCCTTTTTGTCCAGTTTTGGTTTTCTCCATGCTCTGAGCCTGTAGCTGCTCTGAACGCTGTGCAAATGACTTTGGGTGAATAGACCAATAGAAAAGCTCCAAATTCTTTACATTGACTTCTATTCAGACCATTGTCACAATTGTGGAGATGCACGTTTTTCATTGAACAACGACGACATGCATGCAGGTCTTGTCTGTCTGGAAGGCGCATGGTACATGGTTGGAGCAGCAGCAGAGTTCGTACAGTTTGAAACAACGTAGTTGGATCATGTGAAAGAAATACGGACCACTGCAAGAAACTTTTACATTTACATTTATGGCATTTAGCAGACGCTCTTATCCAGAGCGACTTACAAAGTGCTTTGCTAATTACCCAAGAAAACCTTAGCTTACAAAGACCTACTGTGAAAAGCTGCTGAACGACAAAGTGAATCTTTATATCCTGCCAATCTGGCATCCTACAGAGCCGCATCAACCTCCATCTCTAATTTTCATCCAGTATCTACCTGTGCCCCCCTATCCTTGCTGCTATTGGTTGACGTGCCTCCACGTCAGAATCCGTTGCAGCACAAGTGTAAATGTTTGACACATCGTCCTAACTGAATTACACTGGGGGACAGAGTCGTGTGAAGGCACTAGGGATGCACCGATCTGACAACTTTTGTTCCGATAACAATCCATAAACCTAATATCCAATAGCAAACCTAATTATCCAATACCCAACCCAGCTAATTTTGCCAGCATCCGGATCGATATCCAATCCTAGTGTCAGATCAGTGTATCCCACCCTTTCACTCTCAACACCTTCCTCATAAAAAGAATGCAGGGGTGTGTCCAGGCATGGGAATGGAAGAGCTGGCTTTGGTCAGTTAACCACGGTGTATATTTTACACATGGTTCCGTTGTCCTTTAAGTTTGACACCAGACTCAGGTTACATGCAAATCATGTCCAGTGTTAGCTTTCAGCCCAGCATGGATACCAGATTGCTTGTCAAACTGGTCATCCTGGGTGAGTTTGATGGTTCAGCAGGTCTACTAGCATGACCAAACTGACTAAGCTACTCAACCTGTATACTGATAAAGTTGGGCAACCAGTTTGGTTGTGCTAGTCAACCTGCTTGATCATACAGGTTATGCTGGCTGACCAACATGGTCATGCCGATCAAGCGGACCATGCTGATTGACCAAAACGGCCACTCTGGCTGGCCAGCATGACCAGCCTCACCATGCTGCTCCACCAGTGTGACCGGCTTGACCTAACAGGTCAACCAGCTTTACTAAACTAGCCAACCTGTTTAACCAGCTTGATGACCTGCTTGTTGAGGTTGGTCATGCTGACAGACCAACCAGTCCATCAAAATCAAGTGCAACACACACTATGCTGATCAAGAACTGGTAAATAAGCTGGCTTGCTAGCATAGGGGATTTTGGCCTGGATGACCAGTGTTTCAACCAGCTTGACCATCAAAGACCAGCTTGACTATCTGAAAAAAAAAAAAAGCTACTAGCTACTAGCAAAAGCTGGACCTCAGCTGGATTTTACATGGCACTACAAAGGATTAGGATTTTCTGGACTGAAGAACCTGATCTCAGACCAGTTTGAGATGTCTGATAAACACGAGTTGGATTCAATCGATCCCATTACACAGCATTTCCACTGAATTTGTCCCACCCCACACTCCCTTTCCTCCATCCCCTCCCGCTCTGCAATCAGAACAGATGCAAACAGTGATAATTGAAGACCAGGAGGCTGCCAGACTTAAGTCTGTTCCCATGGCGATGGTGCGCATTACAGAGCATCCCGTGGCTCTGGAGGCTTTTGCAGAGAAAGGTGAGGGGAGTGAGTTATCCAAGCTGAAGCAAGTTCCACAACATTTCACTGAAGAGCAGGCGAGTGCACACACTGCATTAGCAAAGAGAAAAACACTGAAAACACACAACCTACAATCAGACTGAACCTGTGGGATGCAAACCAACACCTGCTGGTGCCTGCAGGAGGTTCCTGCTGTTTCTCTAAATATGAAGTACGCAGTGTTAAGAAACAAATATTATGACTGGCCTGGACTGCATATTACAGACTACGAATACTCGTCAACCTGACTGAACAGAAGCACATAAAAGATTAGCCAATCTTCGTTCCTGTGAACTCCCCCAATCACTTGCAATGCCCCAACACTAGGAGGGTGAAGCCAGCCACCACCTCTTTTCCAACTGCCGCTGAGAGCATTGGAGAAAAGCACGGCTCCCCAGCTCTGATACAACAGCTGACCAGCATCCCGCTAGGAGTGATGTGGGGAGGACGTGCCATCAGCCCACCCTGAGAGCGCAAGGCCAATAGTGCTCTCTCTGACGTCGACTGCTGTTGGCAAGCAGCATGACCCAGGATTCTGACCAGCGATCCTCTGGTCATCCTTTTTTGTTGTATACGATTTCATCTGTTTTGCGCCACAAAATCTTTCCACCACCACAAATGTTACCCCTCAGCCCTGCAAGACAAAAAGTACTCAAACAAGGATCATGAGACTTACGTACGAGAGAGCGAGAGAGAACGAGAGAGAGAGAGAGAGAACGAGAGAGAGAGAGAGAGAACGAGAGAGAGAGAGAGAGAGAGAGAGAGAGAGAGAGAGAGAGAGAACGAGAGAGAGAGAACGAGAGAGAGAGAGAGAGAGAGAGAGAGAGAGAGAGAGAGAGAGAGAGGTATGACAGGTGAAGTTGGCCTAAAAAGTTGAACAAGGTTGTGTAAATTATTAATGTAAAAAAAGACAAAAGCAGAACACATTTATAACAAATGCTGCAGATCTGACCGCTGTATGAATATTACATACAAAACTCCATAATTCAAAAATCCCTTCATTACACATGAACAGTCAGACCCCCACAGTTCCCACACCACCCGTCCGAATAACCATCACTAAACTACGAGAGAACCAGTACGTGACCTCTCTCTCCTTTCTGTCAGTCATCCTTTCTTCCCCCCTCCTTCTCTTCCTCACTCTCCCCCCTCACTCTCCTTCTCTTCCTCACTCTTCTCCCCCTCCTCCTTCTCTTCCTCACTCTCCCCCCCTCCTCTCCTCACTCTCCCCCTCACTCTCTTCTCTTCCTCACTCTTCTCCCCCTCCTCCTTCTCTTCCTCACTCTTCCCCAACTCTTCTTCTCTTCCTCACTCTTCCCCAACTCTCCTTCTCTTCCTCACTCCTCCCTCTCCTTCTCTTCCTCACTCTTCCCCCAACTCTCCTTCTCTTCCTCACTCTTCCCCACTCTCCTTCTCTTCCTCACTCTTCCCCCACTCTCCTTCTCTTCCTCACTCTCCCTCTCCTTCTCTTCCTCACTCTTCCCCCATTCTCCTTCTCCCCCTCTCCTTCTCTTCCTCACTCTTCTCCCTCCTCCTTCTCTTCCTCACTTTCCCCCACTCTCCTTCTCTTCCTCACTCTCTCCCCCTCCTCCTTCTCTTCCTCACTCTTCCCCACTCTCCTTCTCTTCCTCACTCCCCCCTCTCCTTCTCTTCCTCACTCCCCCCTCTCCTTCTCCTCTTCCTCACTCCCCCTCTCCTTCTCTTCCTCACTCCCCCCTCTCCTTCTCTTCCTCACTCTTCCCCCCACCTTCTTCTCTTCCTCACTCTTCCCCCCAACTCTCCTTCTTTTCCTCACTCCTCCCCTCAACTCTCCTTCTCTTCCTCACTCCTCCCCTCTCCTTCTCTTCCTCACTCCCCCTCTCCTTCTCTTCCTCACTCCCCCCTCTCCTTCTCTTCCTCACTCTTCCCCCCACCTCTTCTCTTCCTCACTCTTCCCCACTCTCCTTCTCTTCCTCACTCCCCCCTCTCCTTCTCTTCCTCACTCCCCCCCTCTCCTTCTCTTCCTCACTCCCCCCTCTCCTTCTCTTCCTCACACCCCCCCACCTTCTTCTCTTCCTCACCCCCCACCTTCTTCTCTTCCTCACTCCCCCTCTCCTTCTCTTCTCACTCTTCCCCCCACCTTCTTCTCTTCCTCACTCTTCCCCCACCTTCTTCTCTTCCTCACTCTTCCCCCCACCTTCTTCTCTTCCTCACTCTCCCCCCAACTCTCCTTCTCTTCCTCAATCCTCCTCTCTCCTTCTCTTCCTCACTCTTCCCCCAACTCTCCTTCTCTTCCTCACTCCTCCTCTCTCCTTCTCTTCCTCACTCTTCCCCTCACTCTCCTTCTCTTCCTCACTCTTCCCCCACCTTCTTCTCTTCCTCACTCTTCCCCCCACCTTCTTCTCTTCCTCACTCTTCCCCTCTCCTTCTCTTCCTCACTCTTCCCCCCACCTTCTTCTCTTCCTCACTCTTCCCCACTCTCCTTCTCTTCCTCACTCCCCCTCTCCTTCTCTTCTCACTCCCCCCCTCTCCTTCTCTTCCTCACTCCCCCCTCTCCTTCTCTTCCTCACACCCCCCCACCTTCTTCTCTTCCTCACCCCCCCACCTTCTTCTCTTCCTCACTCCCCCCTCTCCTTCTCTTCCTCACTCTTCCCCCCACCTTCTTCTCTTCCTCACTCTTCCCCCACCTTCTTCTCTTCCTCACTCTTCCCCCTACCTTCTTCTCTTCCTCACTCTTCCCCCAACTCTCCTTCTCTTCCTCAATCCTCCTCTCTCCTTCTCTTCCTCACTATTCCCCCAACTCTCCTTCTCTTCCTCACTCCTCCTCTCTCCTTCTCTTCCTCACTCTCCCCCTCACTCTCCTTCTCTTCCTCACTCTTCCCCCACCTTCTTCTCTTCCTCACTCTTCCCCCCACCTTCTTCTCTTCCTCACTCTTCCCCTCTCCTTCTCTTCCTCACTCCCCCCCTCTCCTTCTCTTCCTCACTCTTCCCCCACCTTCTTCTCTTCCTCACTCTTCCCCCAACTCTCCATCTCTTCCTCACTCTTCCCCAACTCTCCTTCTCTTCCTCACTCCCCCCTCTCCTTCTCTTCTCACTCTCCCCCCACCTTCTTCTCTTCCTCACTCTTCCCCCACCTTCTTCTCTTCCTCACTCTTCCCCCCAACTCTCCATCTCTTCCTCACTCTTCCCCAACTCTCCTTCTCTTTCCTCACTCCCCCCTCTCCTTCTCTTCCTCACTCTTCCCCCCACCTTCTTCTCTTCCTCACTCTTCCCCCACCTTCTTCTCTTCCTCACTCTTCCCCCCACCTTCTTCTCTTCCCCCACCTTCTTCTCTTCCTCACTCTTCCCCTCACTTTCTTCTCTTCCTCACTCTTCCCCTCACCTCCTTCTCTTCCTCACTCTTCCCCTCACCTTCTTCTCTTCA